>NC_056725.1:284927513-285227513 GCF_019279795.1 Protopterus annectens
TGAGTGTCTCTGCTGAAGTAAAAGTAATCTGAATAATTCCACATTAAAGATATATGAAACTAATGAAGATGTTGTTGCTAGAAAACAACTGTATATTTCAGTGTTTCATCTACAAATTCAGTACCTGTTGCCGTCAAAGAATAAGTTGCCTATGTTAAATTAAAAAAAATGGTAATCTGGTATATTGCAATAGAAAATGGATGGCAAGCTGAAAAACAGATTCATAGTTATTAGGCATCTCATCCAAAGGAGGACATCCTCAGGACTGCAGCATACAAATGTACATGCTGTAGGAATAGAACCTCAAGCCTCTACATTAAGATGCAAGTATTCCATTAAGATGCAAGTATTCTACTTGTGGTGCTACTAACATAACTTTAAAACTTTATACCACAATAGAGATACCATTTGCTAAACAAAACAGTTGTACATTGTAAATAGACTTTGCATGAGCAGCAGTAAACTTTGCTTCCCTTAAAACTCACAGTTCCTTGAAAATGCACTTGAAAATAAATTCCACCTGCTAACTCTAACTTGGGCATTTCACTTTCTCTCTCTCTCACAAACATACCACACCCCTCAAGGCCTCAACCTTAGTGCAAGAAATCTGGACAAAGCCTAAAATAAATAGGGACAGATTATAAATATGGCTCTCATAAACTTAGAAAATTGCAAGAGTAACAGGATTTGTGTTAGTATGGATTTTTCTAAATGATATGACATCTAAAACTGAAATGTCTCATTATTTAGCAACTTCAATCCTTTTTAGGAGGAATATGGGGCAAAAATCTGGACATTCTGCAAAAACCTGGACAGCTGAGGGGTATGCTACCTCCCTCTTATACACACACACACACACACAAAAAATAATTCTGGTCAGACTTGAATTAGTTCTGGGAAGGTTGCACTGAATGGCACCGTGCTTGATCTGAAGTGGGTGAAATCCTGGTAGCCAGTGATAATAACTGATCTGCAGCTCAGCAATGTGGAGCATTAAAGCATTTTTAGCAGAGCATTGTTTCATCACTACCTATTGTGTTTGCACATAAGCTGTAGTTATTTCAAACATTTGCCTTTTTTGATTACTACAGAGTACATTTACCCACCAGAGCTATTGTGTTTTGACTTCAGTGTGGAGCTTACCTAGTTGTTGCAGGGCTTGGCATTTAAGTAAGGTAGCAATGCTTATTCACCATATACCATTAAAGCCACCCAACTAAGTGTACTAATACACAGACACTGCTATAAGACACTGGTCTCCAATAAAATGTAATGAGCTTCTGAAAATACTGTAATCCTGTCCTTTTATTACAAAAACTGTCATATGCATTTCAATACTCAAGGCTTATACATTATCTAGTTATGTAAATATTCTCTGCATGGCAACAATGAAAAGGCTTTCAATGCTGGTAATTCTTTAACAATATGCTTACTAAAGCTTACTTGCATCTTACAATCTCCGACAAGCTTACCTGATGTTCATTAAACCATGGCTACTTAAACAGAGCAACAGGGCACTGTGACAGCATGCAGTTTCTGAATAATAAGAAACATAAATCAACAGTATAAAAATCTGATAGAAAACCAGAACATTCTGCAAAATCAAGGACAGATGAAAAGCCACAGTCGTATTTGTGATCTACCTTGGATGGGGGAAACTCTGCACACTTACACTGCATAACTGCTCCTTGCCTTCCTTGGACACATCCAGAGCCACTACAATGGAGGGTGGGGTGCAATAAGTATGTCATAATTTGAAATGTCTCTGGCTGACAGTGATGGCTCTGACATTCATACCTCTCAACTTCAGAGCAAGAAATCTGGACAAAGCCATACATACAACTAGAAGTGGGACACAGGCCCAAAAATAAGGCCAATTTTTAAATATTGCTCTTATTAACTTAGATAATAGAACAGTAGTAGATCTTGCATTAGTACGGATTTTCTGAAGGGTATAAAATCTGAAACTCAAATGTCTGCCATTATTTTCTAACTTCAATCTTTAATGACTTGCCACTAATTTGCCAGAAAACCACAAGTTTATGAAAAACGGACCAAAATGTGATGCAAAAATACCTGTCAAAAAGGGACACCTTTTAGTATTAACATTGTTAACTTGAGCAGCTAACAAAATAAGAGCATCTACATGCATTTCTGAAATAAAAGTAATCTATAACTCTGATCATTAGTTATATACAATTGTAAACCCTCCACATTTTCTTCCAAAATTGCCATTTTGGAGGAGGGATTATTAGGGGAGAGCAACATTTTGAGCCAAAATTGGGGACAATTGAGCGGTTTGGATATTCCTAATCTACAGTGATTTGCACGTACCTCTCAACCTCTTAATGCAGGAAATCTGGACAAGGCCAAATATATTGGGGGAACATACAAACACTACTAAAAATTGCTCTTGTATAAACTTAAGACAGTCTTGCATTAGCATGCATTTTTCTGAAGGTTATGACGTCTGAAACTATGTGTCATTTAGTGACTTCATTCCTAAATGATTTGCTAGAAAACCACAGACTTTATGAGGAACAAACCAAAAATAAGAAGCAAATATCCAGTCATTCTGCAAAGATATGGACAACTGAGAGGTATAGTTCAATCGGGGTTGTCTGAGTTTGCTGCCCCCCCCTCACAAAATCATGGTCGAATGGAGCCTCCTCCTGCAGCCATTCCAATGTCCCATTCCTTGGTTATTTTGCCCCATTTACATAAACACTGTAATGTGCATACTGCTTTACTTCTGCGATGATTTAGGATTTCATTTGAAAGTTTTATTTTGCGTTTTACAGCACAAACCCTAATACATATCTGTTAAACAAAGCAATGCAGTCTCACAATGAAAATAGACTAACATTAAAACTTCTCTGCCCTTGAAACTCACATGCATTGAAACAGCATTGAAACCCACATTCAAAGAAAATACATTTTGCCAGTGGAAGATAAATATTAACTCTGGGCTGTCTTCAAAATCATAGGCCCCTCGAATATAACACACACATGCTCTTTGATACACCTTCCTGACTGTATTACATTATATTCCTTGTACAATACAGTACAGTTGTTAGAGGGCATTTTAAATTTATTGTTTTGAACATTTTTCTAGTAAACAATGAAACAAAATGCATACACCAATGACAAAACTGCCCAATTCAGAACATTTCCATCATAAAAAGTCTACTTAACCTTCTATAGTCCACTAGTATCAGTAAAAAATATGCACAATCTCTGAAGTAGTAAAATCCACATTACAGAAATTTGTAACTAATAAAGAGGTTGCTGCTTTATATGTCATTGTTTAATCTACAAATAAAGTGCCTGTTACCCTTGAAGAATAAATTGCCTTTGTTGCATGCAATAAAAAATTGATAAGCTAGTAATACCACAATAGGGAATGGATAGCAAACTGATAACAGGTTCATAGTTACTAGCTATCTTTACCAAAAGGACTGCAGCATCCACCCCCTTTACAGCACAATACAGTATCAGCAATGCATCTACCTACTGTGGGAGTAGAACCCACAGCCTTCAGCATCAAAAGCAAAGACACTATCTGTTGTGCTATTAACAACACAAGCCGACTAAACATAAGCAGCACTAAACTTTTGCTCCCCTGCAGCTCTCAGCTCGTAAAATCTACTCGACACTCAGCTGTATCTCTGAACTTTGCATCACAAGAAATCTGGAAAAAGCCAAAATTTATTGGGGCGGGGGCAAAAGGCCAAAAACCAGGGACACATTTTAAACATTGCTTGTATAATGTTGGAAAGTTGCTAGAATAAAATGCTGCGTTACCACCATACATTTTACTGCCACGTCTTGAACCCAGGGGACCCTATGCAAAACAGTCAGAGCAACATACCACTACGCCAAATCAGCTGTTTTGTGAAAGAGGAAGACTGAAACTTAAAAGGCTACCATTTAGTGAATTCAGTTCACACCATAGCACAGCTGTCAACCTCTTAGCACAAAATACCTGAACAAAGCCAATAATGGGTGAATAGAGCCCCCAAACATTCAGTGAATTCAGTTCTCACCATATCTCTCAACCTCTTAGCAAAAAAAACCCGGACAAAGCCAGTAATGGAGGAATATAGCCCCCAAACATATTCAGTGAATTCAGTTCTTACCGTAGCTCTCAACCTTAGCACAAAACCTGGATGAAGCCAATAAATACTTGAACAAAGCCAATACTGGGTGAATACAGCCCCCAAACATATTCAGTGAATTCAGTTCTTACCATAGCTCTCAACCTTAGCACAAAACCTGGATGAAGCCAATAATGGGGGGGGGGAATACAGTCCCAAAGACAGGGATACATTTCAAATATCCATCTTGTACACTTAAAAAATTGCTAGAATGAAAGCTTTTGTTACCATGCACTTTCTGAAGAATATGAAGTCTGATATTGAAAAGACTGCCCATTTTTTTTAACATTTGTTAACCAGGAAAGTCTGACTTGGAAAATAAGCTAATTTTTAGCAGAGGCCCAGGGAGAAACACTCCAAACAGCCAAGAATCAAACAAGAGAACTTGTAGCTGTCAGGCAACAAGGGCACAAATACAGAAACCACAGATTTTATGAGGAACAGAAAAAGTATGACGGAAATACCTGCAACATTTTTACAAATGGTGGTGGGTAGGGAATTCAGGCTCTTGCCACTTGGGCCCAAGGTACAGGGTTCAAGCCTTATTCTCTACCCACCACCATGTAACTCCTAGGGCATTTTACACACACCTCTACCTTACTAAAGCCACCCGTTTCAGTTCCCACTAAAGCGTCCCATCTTCCGTCCGTTTCAGTTCCTGCTCGCTTGCAAGGGTCCCATATTCAGTAAAGTCCTCTAAACTGTCCGTTTCAGTTCCCACGCGATGATGTCACAGCATCCTATAAACTGTCCATTTTAGTTCCTGATGATGTCAGCATGCCTGCGACTGGACTTCTTAAAGAAGAACGCCCTAAAAAAAAAAAAACTTTTTTTTTTAAATTAAAAGATTAACTTGTCTGCAGATTCCAGGGGGGTGCAAGTGCACCCCCTTGCACCTGCCTGCGGGTGTCCTTGTCTGCAACATACCCTTAGTCAGGAATTTGAGGTTAGAAACATAAATGGATGTAGTCATGTACTGACAGCACTCAACAGACAAACTGCCAGTGAAATATCTGACACAGGACCTGTGTGGTGGAGAGATAAAACATAATAGGCACACCTCTAGCCATCAAGAAGATAGGCCCACAGTTGAGAGCTATGCAGACAGACTGCATTCCAAGGTAAACTAATATGTACACACAAACCATGTAACACCAGTACTATACAAAGCATGCCACAGCTCTACTCACACTTTGTTTGTAGTTATGGAACCTCCTACAAAAATGTAGTTGGCCTGATTGTGCAGGTCCTCCTGTAAGAGGTATTGCTACCTACTGTCTCTAACACTGATGCCCACACACAGGAAGGATGTCCATCACACAGGAAAGGAAAAGGGACCGTGTCCACATGATCTAGGGATTTATAGTAGGTGGTTGCCCTGACAGTGGTAATTGGAAGTACTACACAGCAAGGAGAGAGAGAGAGAGAGATTCTCACAACAGGCATGTGACGTATATATGCATGTAAGAGAATGTAGTAGTACTAGGTCCATAATACTGGGATAGAATATGTGGAATGATTTATATGTGCCATCAGGTGTTGTTGTAATTATGTTCAACTGAACAACTGCTATGGACAATAGTGTCTGTCCCTGTGGGTAGTGGGCCATAGCCATCAACTGTGCAGATCAGCAATGACTGATAAGATGTAAGCCATCATAGTGTGTGTTGTGTAATGGGAAGTGTGTATATTACGTGGCCAATAGCTGGTGGTGGAAGTAATGCCATTATGATGGACACATGGGACCCACAGCCCACCCCTTGCAGGACACTCAGGTTAATCTGTAATGTAGCATGCTGGAATGTCATAGGGTTACCTGCAGTCTGGTCCTACATATACCCCTATAATGTCAGGCCATGTCCATATGTGGCACCTGTCTGTGTTTAGCATGGCAGAAGAGTGCAGCTGTGCAGAAAGGTGTTGTGTGACTGCGGACCTGATGTCTGAATGTACCCCACATATAGGTATGTATATGTGTACATAAACATACACACATATATATATATATATATATATATATATATATATATATATATATATATATATATTATCAGCATGTATGTCCACAAATATACAGATATCCATGTGTGGACATATATATGAGCACATATATACAACATCACATATATCTATGCATATATAGATATAGATATATATGCACATGTCTACATATATAAGTATAAACACACACACAAACACATATGTATGTAAATACAGGTCCTCTATAATACTACCACAGTGATGCATGCTCTGTGCAAGGCAACAGCACACATAGCAATACACACAGATATCTACAGCTTGCAGTGTGTGCAACATGGACAGGTATGTCACATGTTAATCCATTGATGGGACAACATTGCCCTTGCCTATGAAGTATGCATTGGGAATATGGGGAAGTATGGCAGGTATAGTTGTGCAGGTGTTCAGGGTTGGTAGCTATAGAAGACAGTCTACAGGGGTGGTATGTGACACATGTAGTGGGTAAACACCCTGAATGGGGTGTGTGGTCTGTGATGTGAATGCCCCATGGGCCCCAATATTGACACAATGGGAAAAAGCCTCCCACCCACTGCACCTCACAACAGCAGTCCACATCCTGAAGATGCCTGGCCTGGAGGCTGAGCAGGAGGAGCATGTTGGCCATGTGAATGTGTACTTGGTGCCTAAGAGTGATGTAGCACATCCCACATGTGCCTGTGGAGCCCGGTATGGAACAGACCCTGGAACTGACCTCAGGGGACAGGAACATGTCTGTGTGTGCCCCCAGGGGAAGGGGGACAACATCCCCTGGGTTGGTTCCACCCGATGGTATTACTGGACCAGTACATGAGGAGGTCCCAGGTTGGGACACATATGTGATGTGGCCAGGTAACATGGGGAGATGGGTTTGGAGAGGTTATTCTGCTGGCCAATAGTACATATACATATTATTGTGTCACTGTTATAGAACATATGTTGGTAGTAATAGTCTACACAATCCCAGAACATGTCCAACATTATGCATATATATCCCCAATAACACAGAATGTCATATTTGCAGCAATCACAAAGCAGCCATACCACAGGCCTATATGGAACCATAGTGGCCCTGACAATTGGCATGCTGGTGAATAGTATGTAACAGGCCAGCAATAATAGTGTCCACACAGGGAACATGGTTACAATCACATAGCAGAAAGTGTGGTACAATACAAATTCTGTCCCACTGGTAGGTAAGCTGTAGCCATACTTAATGAGTTGTGCGTACAGTTTATTGAAGCAGATATGGTGTGGGGGGGGTGACAGAGATGTGTATTACGAACTGTGGCAACCTTGCTGTATGAGTGCTCAGATCTGTTTCCATCTTTATGTCTTTCAGCCAAGATGTCACATGCACTCTTGCCTACCTATTCGATAGCTGAGAATGATGTGCTTATCACACACCTGATCCAGCACTACCCAGTACTGTTTGGTAGGGCTGCCCATGAACAGCAGGAGCAAACCACCCTGTGGAATGACCTAATCCACAGGGTCAATGATGTCAGACTGCACAATCACAGTTATGAGCAGGTCCAACATCATTGTACTGACCTGTTTTGCAATGCCCGTTTACATGCTGCTGCATTCTGGGAGGATCATGTTGCCATGGGGGGGCATGCCATCCATCCCCCCTGACACATGTGGAGGAGTTCCTGGCCAACCTCATGGCGCCTGCCCGTCTGGCCAGCCACCAACCATTGGACACCTTTGTGGAGGTGGGTGGCACCCACACACTGGTCGAGGAGCATGCAAGTAAGGACACAGAGCATATCAGTAGACCACTGTTGTGTATACATCCACATTGTTACAGGTAGATCATGCATATCTGACATGTCATAGATATATTGTGTTGCTGCATTGTAGTGATAAACAGATGTCCTGATGTGGTAGTATTGTGGAAATGTACCATTGATGTATTGTAATACTGCACCCACCCTGTAGCACTGCCACAGGTGTGGCTACTGACATTGCATCTCTCACCCTCTTATGTAGGTCCCTCTGGGATACCACCAAGGCAACAGCCTGTAGCTGGTGAGTATGGTTTATGTAGATGTTTGCCAACACACCGGGCATGTAATGGTGATGGTATATTCCATGCACACATCTAACACACCTACCCTGAATGCATGCTATACATGTGCACGTATTGTGGCTGTGAAATGCACATTGTCACAGGGGTGACCATGATGGGGTATTGGAAGGGTACGTCAAGACACCTGCATGATAACTAACATCCTGTCATTGTGGAATGTGTCCACAGAAAGTAACATAATGGTGGGAGGCATGGCCTACATTAGGGACATGTTTGGAACAACACCCATATACAGTGCAACACCAGTGTATATACCTGTAGGACAATGGCAACTGCTGCAGAGATACACTATGGCATAAGGCATTCCAGTAGTCCACATTACAAGCTGGGTCTAGGCTGTAACATGTGGTGTTCAGTGTATGGGACACTGCAAAGTGACACGTGTAGGGCGTACTTGTCATGCATCTGCATAAAGGCTGAAGGAGGGGGCTGTCAGCGTGACACACCAGTGCACTGCAGCAGGGATCCTAAGGATGCTAGGAATGTCTCTATCTGCACACAGTCAGGTTCAGGACCTGTGGCAGCCATAACCCTACCCCAACAGCAATAGTGATGGCAGTGTATGAACACCATGGGATGTGCACATGAGTAGACCTTGCAATCATGTAGAATAGGGGGACATGTGTAGGGCAATTTAACATACACTGGAAAATGCAGATGGCCCAAGCTGATATACCCCAGTGACTGCTGTAGTACATACGACAAGAGGTGCAATAAACCATCATGATAAGGGTGTGCATGCGGGTTCACTTTATAATCTCGAAATTCTGAAATACCGAATTTCAGAATATCGAGATCATAAAGCAGAAACACCACAATCCCGAATGCCCATAACTGCGAAATTCTAAATCCCGACACTTACATACACACACTCACATACACACAACTGCCCCCACACACAAACAAAACTTACCTACACTAGAAACAATGGCTGTGCCCCCCACACCCCCTACTTATATATTCTAACTCTGAGACCGCACAATCACACACACAAAGGCAACTCACACCCACACATTTCACAGTCCCTTGCACACACATATCACAACCAAAACACACACTAACATACACTATAGCACATAACCTGCACATTCATACAAACTTACCTGCACTACATCCATTCAAACACCGCAACACCAGAAGCTCCAAACTTCGGGATATTGAATTTCGCGCTTCTGGTGTTTTTCGATTCCAAGCATTCAGGATTAGAATCTCGGTAAACTGAAATTAGGTATTTCAGTTTTTCGAGATTCTAAAGGGAACCCATGCACACATATGCCCACACGGTATGTATGCATCATGGTCAGCAGCCGCACACCTAACACAAACTGTAGACATTGCATGTGAAAGTACAGGACATATGTCACATATCGAGCTCATGTACTGCTAAGATATGCGGTGATGTGGTCCCATGGCAGATCAAGGATGGGTACGTCAAATCAATAAAGGTGTGTACACCCCCCATAGCCATGGTATGCTCTGATGGTTGTCAGTGTAAGAGTATTGGATTGGTCATACATGGTCCACTGATGTTGAGAGCTGTGCATCAGACATCAGGCATTCACAAATGACATCTGTCCACATATCATACCAGGTATGTGTTGCTGGAAAACATAGGGGCTGTGAGCATTAAAGTTGACATAACTGATACAGTAGTACATATTCAGCAATGGGCCGCACACCTGTGAGGTGTGGTGCACAGTACATGGCAGGGTGCAGAACAGGTGCACAGAAATATCGTGTTCATGGGCACAGTGGTATCCAGGGGAAGAGGGTTCACCTAGTGACACAGCACATGCATCACACACATGTATACTGTTGCCAACATGGATTGACTATAGCTGCACTGCATGCTGTCGGGTAGCATATGTTATGCATGTTGACAGAGGGGTAATAGGACTGTGTGTACTTTCATTGTGCAACCTTGTCTGTAATTGTGTGTGCATCCTGGTGGGTAGTCAGTTTGTCTGTAGGGTCACTCTGGTGAAGTGGAGGGAGGTTGATGTATGTAGGATGCTTGTGTGCATGTGTGTGTGTTTGTGTGGCTCGCCATGCATGCACATGTGTGATTGTGGGGTGGTCATACAGCAGTACCTCCCTCTGGGATCATGCAGTACATGTACATGGACTGCCACATTACACATCAGGAATACCTGTTATATGTGTAATCACAGGACAGCTGATAGTATAATATGGTCTGTTGCATGGAACAGGCATCCAGAGGGAAGGTAGACACAAGGTACACCCCTTAATATCGCATACAGCAGAATGGTCACCTACAACCCACATATGCATCATTACAGATGCATTGGGGAAGTACTAGTCAACACCAGGGAGTGTATCCAAATATTACAGTTGTCACATGATAGGCTGAAAGGGCAGCATATCTGGCATGTACTGAGCATTACATACACAGGACACACCAGTGCATGATATTATGGATGGAACATAGTATCCCACATATAGGGGCCATGATCATCATGTCCGGACATACAGAGGGTGCATACCAAATGACAGCAGTGAGGCCAGATCAAACCTCTACACACAGGTCAGGCAGGTAAAGTAGCAACAGGCCTTGTGTTGTGACTGCTTGTGTAGGCATTTAGAGGACTGATATGTTAATGAGTGGTATCAATATGTGTATGTTAACAAGTGTGACACAGGATGGGGTACCACATGGACATATACTTGGGACTGTCTGTAAAGCCATGGACAGGTAAGTATTACTGAGGTGTGTGTGTGTGTGTGTGTGTGTGTGTGTGTGTGTGTGTGTGTGTGTGTGTGTGTGTGTGTGTGTGTGTGTGTGTGTGTACTGTTAGGCAATGCTGTACAGGTTTTAAAGTGCATTTATTGTTCTCCCCCCACAGGTGGCGAAGAGGGTCAGAGTCCCTCCTGCATGCAATCTGATGTCGGTGTCCATACAGACACAGAAGTGATGATAGTAATGTTGAGGCACAGGTGAGGTTGTCAGGGGCTGACAATGCACCAATATTTGACACCCCCCTTTTAGCCACCACAACCCCGCACACAGTTTCAGTGCCTATATACACCCCATCACCAGTGGCCATAGCAGAGGGACAGCTGGCATTTGGTGGCAGTGCACAGGAAAGGCTGGTAACCATGCCTACTGTATCCGGTCACAACAGGCATAGCTAGATGTCTGGCAGGGCACTACATAGGCAGATGTCCCAGGGTGGCCATGGTAGGGCCACTGGACATCATGCCCCTGGCAGAGGCGACATAGCTGGTACTGGCAGGCGCATCTTTCAGGCTGCCATGGAGGTGCAGGCACACATAAACCGCTACCACAGACAGGGCCTGAGGCTGCAGAGGGCTGCTCTCACATCTGCAAATGACAATGCCCGTGAACTGGCTGGGGCCATCCGTGGATGAACTGAGTTCATGGATAGATGGTCTTGTGAGATGATGGCCCTCATCGGCAGTGGTCTCTCTGTGCTTGAATATGTGGTGGGAGTGTGGCGATAGCCTCATGGACGTAGGCCAGCAATGCTAACAGCTGGTAGTCAACGTGGACATGCTAGGACACCAAGGGGCTCCCGTAATGGCAGTATGAGCCCTGGCACTCCAGGGGGTGTTGTCCACATCACATCATAGCAGGCCATGAGTACGCAGTCCTGGCCAGTCCCAGGAGGGACCTGGTACCAGCAGGCATTTGTCATCATCAGGTGAGAGTGGCACATTGAGGCCTGTACCTGGACATGCCCATGGAACCCCTGGCAGGCACAGTCCATGTGTCTGTGGCTGGAAGCAGTGAACAGCACACCCTGCCAGATATGGTCTGCAGCTGTCCATAAACACCTGTGTAGGGCATCCACATGGCAGAACTGTGTGCATGCATACCCACACACTATGCAAACACACCTAGGGCAACCCCATACCTACACACACCACATCACCATGCCCAGCTCACCACAGTACACCCCGCACCCATACACATGGTGTCAAATGTATGGCCCACCCTCGGCCTCTGGCAAAACAACATCACACTCTATGCATATGATGATACCTGTGCCACATCCCTGTCATCCATACCATCAATGCAGGGATAGGCTAATATGGTTCTGATGCACATGGTGACTGTACTACAGTGTAACACAGTACTGCAGTGTAACATGTTGTAAGGAGTAAAGTGTAATGCATAAATGGCAGGTAGTGTAGCCATCCAGCAATGATGCCATATAGCTGTTAGTAACACTGGTTGGTTGTTATTTCTATATTGTTATCCATTTGTGTTGTAGGTGTACAAGTGTCAGCACAAGGATGTCCTGTGCATATGATGACATCTTTGCCACATCCCTGTCATCCATACTATCAATGCAGGGTCAGGCTAATATGGTTCTGATGCACATGGTGACTGTACTACAGTGTACCACAGTACTGCAGTGTAACATGTTGCAAGGAGTGAAATGTAATGCATAAATGGCAGGTAGTGTAGCCATCCAACAATGATGCCTTATAGCTGTTAGTAACACTGGTTGGTTGTGGTCTCTATATTATCAATTTGTGTTGTAGGTGTACATGTGTCAGCACAAGGATGGTCTGCAGTCATATTCCACAACTGGCTATGGCACTGTGGTGATACCATGGCTGTGAAATATCTGAGGTACAGTTGAACACATATCACAGGTTACTAAAATGGTTATTGCCTGTGCCACATGGACAGGTGACCTGCTGAGGCATGTATACCCTGCAACCTGATGTAGACCCATCCACATACATGTACACTATTACTTGACAACACTGGGACTAGACCCCTACCTAGCTATGTAGTGATATTGAAGCATGTGGCTTACATTGCACACACCACACACAGCGTTTAGGGTGTGGTCTGTCCTAGGTTACTTGTTACATGCAGAACATCACCAGACATGTACAGTATGTTAATGGAGGATGTAATGGCTTTATATGGACAATACGTAGTGTGACATACTGTCATATACACATTAACAGACATATACACATGTGGGATACCAGGGCCTATCTCTGCTAATGAACTTGACCATGTGTCCAATGTGTTACAGGTAGGCTGCACACAGAACATGCATAACTGGCTTGGATTGTGGTATCAGTTACCTGTATGGTTGATGGTGATAGTGGTAACCATAACGTGGTATGTGGGACATATACTGGGTGTACCTTGGTGTAATGACAGTGTACACAGCACCCACATCCCCCAGTGGATATTGTACTCCCTGAAATCCATGATGGCACTCTGCCATACCCACCATCACACATTGGCCGTGACTGTGATACAACCCATGGTATACACCAACAGTGGTACTACAGGAATATGCATCTAATGCACATGCCACATGCATAGTAGGGTGTTGCAATGTCATGCCTCACCTATGGGCAGCAACAACACTATCTGTACTACTGTGTGGCAATGGGTATTGTAATAGGAGTATGTGGCCTCGGAATGCTGTACCCTACAGATATACAGACATGCACAACTACATACACATGCCAGAACACAATGGGTATCCCATGCCTGTCAACCCATTTGTAAAACACTGTTGTGCCGGTACTGCAAGGCTCATGTAGCTGGTATGGGGGAACTTAACAGGGTACATGTAATGTCCCATACAGCAGCAGCCACAACTGACTATGGCAATGGGTGTTGCATTGGTTGTGAAGGCCCTTATGGAATTCCCAAGTACAGGTGTACTAACACACAGACACTGCTATACTCATGCACGCGTACACATGTGTCAGTACAGGGGTCCATCACTGCAGGTGGTCATAGCTGTGTACCTAACTATTGTCCAAGGGATGATGGGTTGTGTAGGGGTTGTGTGTACAGTGGTATCCTGCCACCTGCCAGGTGGCAGCAGGCAATCTGTTGACAGACACTACTGTGGTGACCCTCAGGGTAAGAATGACATGTGTCAGCCAATCCTCCAGGTGCCTCCTGCACATGGCCACTGAGGTGATCAAGTTGACATGTATGCAACATGCATTACAACACATGATTAGTGTCTGTGATGGTGATCTGCACCCAAGCATGTTCTGTTGACTTTGGTAGTGTAGTGGAGGTATCCGTGGCATGTGGTGCATACAGGGTGACATCTCCTATATGTGCCAGTTCTTAAACAGCTGGGCAGACATGCCATCCTCATATGTGCCACTCACACACTAACCCTACATATACTTGGACGCTACACAGTGTGGTCTGATGCCTGTCTGTGGTATGGGACATGTTTGTCTATGGCCCTATAAACATGTAAGCTAATAGGGTAACATACAGTGGAGCAGCATGTAACATCAGATAGAACGGGACCAGGAACAATGACATCTACCACAGTCTGTACACAGGCCACAGTACATATTGACAATACACACACTGTCAGCATTCACCTTATGTACACAGACCTCAGTACTGTACACACAATCGCAGAATGTCCAGGTTATCAAATATAACCCCTACTATACATAACATGTGTAGCAGTCTGATATCTCACTGGCTTGTTATCAGATATGATGTCACTAATTATGGAGTACAGCAGATATGCACCTCTTACTGCATGACATATGTACAAAGGTTGACAGAGTTGTGGCTGGATGCACATACACAGGGCCAATATTGACATGTTGCTGTGATAACCTCATACTTTTACAGTTGTAACAGGGTTTGTTGCAGCATATGTCCTATTAGGGATATGAAGTCAGTAACTCTCATGGCTGTCACCATCTACAGACTGCGATCCTTACACTACCTTCTGCAGTTCATAGAAAGGTGTTCTGTGGGTAACACATGAAACAAAAGGCACCACACACTGCCCAATCTGCAGATGACCTTACAGATGGGGTTTCCTCATAAACATAGCACTGACATGGCAGATATTAAAACATGTAGGACAGCCATATCCACACACACACACACACACACACACACACACACACACACACACACACACACACACACACACACACACACACTGTTAAACCAGCATTACTCCAAATGCAGTATAGCAGCACTTACAGTCTGTAGTCAGGTCATGCACATCCCCCTCCTGTGTGCTGCCCTGTTTCTACAGTGTATGTTGTTAGAGGTAAATCCCCAATCCATCTGAGATGCTGTTTGCCAAAGAATAGAGCGAGTTCCTGCTCATAGTGAATGAAAGGGCCCAACATCAACATGATGTTCCTAGAAATTGGAGTGATTTTCCATGCAATTGGCAATGGGAATGTTACCACAACTGTTCCATATGCAATCAGCTAGAGGAGGGCTGCAATTCATGCAGAGGCCATCAGCTGAGCATGAGCATCACTTAAAATACACATGTTGCTGCCTAAGCAAAGCAGGTGTAGCTCTCCACATCCACCAGAGAGGGAGTGAGAGAGGCAGACAGAGGCAAAGTAAAGTCAGGGAGGGGTGAGAGAGTAAAACTTAAGCATGTTTGTGTCACACACCTACCAGCACAGGGTATCAAACCCCTGACATCGATGTAGTGCTATCACTTTTCTATGCATTTATTGGATGTGCCACATAGGTTACATGTTGAGGAGCCCTCAAAACGTATATGTGATGGTGAGTGACATCTACAACAGGGATATGGTAGCTATACGGTAGGTGTAGTACACGTGCCTGTCAGCATGAACAAGTGCCGTTATCAACACAGCCACACTGTCACAGGGTTGCACACACATTGACACACTTGGCAGGACTAGGACTACAGCTCATCACTAGTGAGACTGCCACAACACATTACTGTGCAGGTATCACATGCAACACAGGGGTCATACAGAGGTTATATGGGTAAAGGGTATGTGGAGGTGTCTGACATTGGACAGCATGCTTCGGTATGCCAATGGGGGTTGTAGTGAGTGTGAATGTGATCATACGCATCGTACAACACACACACACACACACACACACACACACACACACACACACACACACACACACACACACACATACACACACACACACAGAGGGTGCCAGTACAGCCATGCATGGGTGCATTGCTTCACGGGTGTGTAGTGGTCAAGTGTGCCAGACAGCTATACAAGGCTAGGTGATAGGTATACCTTGACATTGGCCCACATGACAATGGTCTGCATTGTGGCTCAGGAGTGTAGTTTCTGAATTTTCCCACACAGGTGGGTATTGTATTCACCATCCAGTCACCTGGATAACTACTGCATGTGGCCAATGCTTTGCATTGCTTGCCATGTATGTGTTCCTTAGTCCATGACATGGTTGGTGTCTGGGATGTGCACACCTCCCACATGCATGTACAGTGAAATGTGGAACTGTACCTGGGGTGTCTGGCCCATGTTGTGTACAAAGATTGTTATTATCAGATGTGCCAGTCCTGGCCTCATGTGGTGGGAACTGTTAATGGGCAGCAGGTTTACCCTGCACTTAAATTAATAGCATGATACCGGCATATTCTGGTGTCATTGGCATCTGTCCATACAGGGCATGCTTTTCAGGCATGGTATGTCCTTTGTGGATCACATTTGATGGCACCACAGGTGTTGCAGGTGTCTAGTGGGGAACATGGGAAAGGTGCACTGTCAGCAGGCGCATGCCTATTGGACAGATGGACAGGGTACCATGCCCTCTGTAGCCCACTGCAATCACACCATGGTTACTGTCAGTGGGCAATATGCAGGGTACTACCAACATAGTGGCTGTTGCCTAGGCAAGTGTGTGTGTGTGTATGAAACATGGGTTGAGAATATTCTCTGGGTTATACCAGGGCTGCTAACTTTGTTTGCCTGGCCTTGATGTCACATGTAAGGGTATGGATTTGCACCCCAGCATCTTGGCTATTTCACATCTGTTATCCCTGTATGGTGGACATTGTGATATATACTAGGGCCACCACATAAGAAATATGCAATACCTGCTCCACATTGAGTCCAGTTGTTACACAGTCATACCCACCTCCACACAGGATACGACTTACACACACACACACACACACACACACACACACACACACACACACACACACACACACACACACACACACACCTGTCATGTCTGGGATGAGAACTCTTACCTAACTAGTTTATTACACTACAACACTAGGCAGTTATAGGACACACCATGGAGATTACTGAAGTACTCCTTCTCCAAAGGTGTATTTCACAATGAATCATATCAGCAGGATTGCCAAAGTAGGGCATTTGAATTGTAGTGAGTGTCTTGGCTGAAATGCATTGCTCCCTACACAGACATAGAAACACACACAAAACATCCACAACTGTGGGAATAGAACCCCTACCAGAGTTCTATATCACATTAAAGCATGAAGCTATTATAGGAGGCACCACAGGGATTACTGGAGTACTTCTTCCCCAAAGATGCATTTCACAATGAATGACATCAGCAGGATTGTGAAAGTAGGGCATTTGAATTGTAGTGAGTGTGGCTAGGCTAAAATGCATTGCTCCCCACACAGACATAGAAACACAAACAAAACATACACAACTGCCATGTGTGGGAATAGAACCCCTACCAGAGTTCTATATCACACAACAGCATGAAGCTGTTATAGGGCACACCATGGGGATTACTGGACTACTCCTTCCCAAAAGGTATATTGCACAGTGAATGACATCATTAGGATTGTCAGTGTAGGGCATTTGAATTGTAGTGTGTGTAACTAGCATAAAATGCATTGCTTCTTACACAGACAGAGACGCACACACAGTTGTCAAGTCTGGGTTTAGAACTCCTAATTAGTTTATCACACTACAGCAGTACGTAGTAATAGGACATACCACAAAGTTTACTGGGCTATAACTTTCTAAAAGGTGTATTTCACAGTGTATGACATCAGCAGCCTTGCCAAAGTAGGGCATTTGAATTGTAGTGAGTGTGACTAGCCTAAAAAGCATTACTCTCTACACAGGAACACAAACACACACACACACACACACACACACACACACACACACACACACACACACACACACACACACACACACACTCACAAAGTTACCATGTCTGGGATAAGAACTCCTATCTAACTAGTTTATCACACTACAGCAGTAGGCAGTTTTAGGACACACCATGGAGATTACTGGGCTACAACTTTCCAAAAGGTGTATTTCATAGTCAATGACATCAGCAACCTTGCCAATGTAGGGCATTTGAAATGTAGTGAGTGTGACTAGCCTAAGAAGCATTGCTCTCAACACAGATGGAGACACACACACACACACACACACACACACACACACACACACACACACACACACACACATACACAGTTGCCATGTCTGGGATTAAAACTCCTACCTAGCTAGTTTATCACACTACAGCAGTACACAGTTATAGAATGCACCACAGAGATTACTGGGCTACAACTTTCCGAAAGGTGTATTTCACAGTGTATGACATCAGCAGCCTTATCAAAGTAGGGCATTTGAATTGTAGTGAATATGACTAGCCTAAAAAGCATTGCTGTCTACACAGACAGACACACACACACACACACACACACACACACACACACACACACACACACACACACACACACACACACACAGTTACCATGTCTGGGATTAGAACTCCTATTTAACTAGTTTTCACACTACAGCAGTACACAGTTATATGATGCGCCGCGGAGATTACTGGGCTACAACTTTCCAAAAGGTGTATTTCATAGTGTATGACATCAGCAGCCTTGCCAAAGTAGGGCATTTGAATTGTAGTCAGCGTGACTAGCTAAAAAGCATTGATCTCTACACAGAGACACACACTGGCTCACACACACACACACACACACACACACACACACACACACACACACACACACACACACACACACACACACACACACACACACACACACACCTGTCATGTCTGGGATGAGAACTCTTACCTAACTAGTTTATTACACTACAACACTAGGCAGTTATAGGACACACCATGGAGATTACTGAAGTACTCCTTCTCCAAAGGTGTATTTCACAATGAATCATATCAGCAGGATTGCCAAAGTAGGGCATTTGAATTGTAGTGAGTGTCTTGGCTGAAATGCATTGCTCCCTACACAGACATAGAAACACACACAAAACATCCACAACTGTGGGAATAGAACCCCTACCAGAGTTCTATATCACATTAAAGCATGAAGCTATTATAGGAGGCACCACAGGGATTACTGGAGTACTTCTTCCCCAAAGATGCATTTCACAATGAATGACATCAGCAGGATTGTGAAAGTAGGGCATTTGAATTGTAGTGAGTGTGGCTAGGCTAAAATGCATTGCTCCCCACACAGACATAGAAACACAAACAAAACATACACAACTGCCATGTGTGGGAATAGAACCCCTACCAGAGTTCTATATCACACAACAGCATGAAGCTGTTATAGGGCACACCATGGGGATTACTGGACTACTCCTTCCCAAAAGGTATATTTCACAGTGAATGACATCATCAGGATTGTCAGTGTAGGGCATTTGAATTGTGGTGTGTGTAACTAGCATAAAATGCATTGCTTCTTACACAGACAGAGACGCACACACAGTTGTCAAGTCTGGGTTTAGAACTCCTAATTAGTTTATCACACTACAGCAGTACGTAGTAATATGACATACCACAAAGTTTACTGGGCTATAACTTTCTAAAAGGTGTATTTCACAGTGTATGACATCAGCAGCCTTGCCAAAGTAGGGCATTTGAATTGTGGTGAGTGTGACTAGCCTAAAAGCATTACTCTCTACACAGGAACACAGACACACACACACACACACACACACACACACACACACACACACACACACACACACACACACACACACACTCACAAAGTTACCATGTCTGGGATAAGAACTCCTATCTAACTAGTTTATCACACTACAGCAGTAGGCAGTTTTAGGACACACCATGGAGATTGCTGGGCTACAACTTTCCAAAAGGTGTATTTCATAGTCAATGACATCAGCAACCTTGCCAAAGTAGGGCATTTGAAATGTAGTGAGTGTGACTAGCCTAAGAAGCATTGCTCTCAACACAGATGGAGACACACACACACACACACACACACACACACACACACACACACACACACACACACACACACACACACACACACAGTTGCCATGTCTGGGATTAAAACTCCTACCTAGCTAGTTTATCACACTACAGCAGTACACAGTTATAGAATGCACCACAGAGATTACTGGGCTACAACTTTCCGAAAGGTGTATTTCACAGTGTATAACATCAGCAGCCTTACCAAAGTAGGGCATTTGAATTGTAGTGAATGTGACTAGCCTAAAAAGCATTGCTGTCTACACAGACACACACACACACACACACACACACACACACACACACACACACACACACACACACACACACACACACACACACACACACACACACTTACCATGTCTGGGATTAGAACTCCTATTTAACTAGTTTATCACACTACAGCAGTACACAGTTATATGATGCGCCATGGAGATACTGGGCTACAACTTTCCAAAAGGTGTATTTCACAGTGTATGACATCAGCAGCCTTGCCAAAGTAGGGCATTTGAATTGTAGTCAGTGTAACTAGCTAAAAAGCATTGATCTCTACACAGAGACACACACTGGCTCACACACACACACACACACACACACACACACACACACACACACACACACAGTTGTCATGTCTGGGATTAGAGGTCCTACCTATCAAGTTTATCACACTACAGCAGTATGCAGTTATAGGACGTGCCACGGAGATTACAGGGCTACAGTTTTTCAAGAGGTGTATTTCACGGTGTATGACATCAGCAGCCTTACCAAAGTAGAGCATTTGAATTGTAATGAGTGTGAATAGCCTAAAAAGCATTGCCCTCTACACAGACACACACACACACACACATACACACGCACACACACGCACGCACACGCACACACACACACTCACACGCACACACACGCACACACACACACACACACACACACACACACACACACACACACACACACACAGTTGCCACCAGTATTCCACCAGTTCCTGGATGCCATGGCAGCACATACCAGTGAGCATGTATATCTCCTCAACACCAGATGTCACTCACTGTAGACCTGGTCTGTGATTAGAACTCCTACCTAACTAGTTTATCACACTACAGCAGTATTTAGTTATAGGAAGCACCATGGAGATTACTGGCCTACACCATTCACAAGGATGTATTTCAAAGTGGATGACCTCAACAGTCTTGTCATAGTAGGGCTATGGGGAGGGCAGTGTCTGTGCATGGGCCATAACCCATTCATCTGGAGGTTACACACCACATGCAGGCACACGCAGGGTTATATTCCACAGGTACGTGTATACAGCTGCTAGATGACTACTTCCTTGTACAGTCATATTGCACTGCTAGCACTTGCACTGCATAGTCCATAATGGTGTCAGATACCAGTGGCTAAGGTCCACAGTGAGTGACATCTGAACCTCGTGTGGTTGTAGCCATTTGGCTGTATGCTGGGTGAGGCAGGCCTCATAATGGATGGCCCCTTGTGACAGTCACTCTCTTCCACACATCTATGTATGTCTAGTTTTGGCTTATTATAGTTTTTTGTCCTTGAATATATGCCTGTATTCCTATCTAGTGTGTGTGCAAAGCATGAGTGGTACATACTGAGGAGTGTGTGCACTAACATCTGCAACTGACAGATATGTCTGGTCCACTGTTGTTTACAGATATGACCTTCATTTGTTTAAGTGTGTGAGCATGCCCAGTATGACCTTTCAGTATGTTGACTGATAGTGCCTTCATTTCTCTGTGTGTGAGCATGCCCAGTATGCCCTTCTGTATTGAATGTGTGGATTGATTCCAGGTAGTTTGTACTGCAGTGCAGACCTTTGTGTTATACACCTACAGATAGCATACTGTTTATGCAGGGCATCTGTTGATCATTTGGCAATATGGGGACAAACTGTGCAGGGGATAGTTGTGTACTGTAGGTGATTGTGTCTGTGCTGCTTCAGCTGCAAGGTACTACTGTTAGCAAAGATATTCAGACATCTACTGTTATACACAGTGAGGTTTTCTGTCCTCATGTACTGTCAGGTGGACATTCTTGCTCACAGCAATGACTTGGGGGACAAGGGTGATTGCAGCTGTGTCTGCTATTGTGGGCAGACACCTATGTATTCATGGTAAATTATGCCATTCTGGAGGGGGAGCTGCAGACACTTGGTGCTGGGTTTGTGTATCCGGTTCAGCACCTTGGTACAGTGCTGGCAGAGGATCCCATACTTGTCCGCCCATCAACATGACAGCATGGGAATATCTTGCTGTGGCAATGCCTCACAGCTGTACAGATTCACACAGGTTAGCCAGAGGCAGGGCCATGGGTTAGGACATTTACCCTATTGTGTATGGGCAGGTGTGTAGCCACCCATTTATGTGTTTGCAGCCAGGAATAGTGTGTGCACTCAACTTGGTGTTGGACCCTGTACATTCCATGCTGCCCATGCTCCCACACTCCCCTCTGTTATTCTAACCTATTTTATACATTATGCATACATTCTCTGATACTTTCACTAAGGGTATCATCCCATCACAGGTGCATGTTAGTGTCGGTCCACAGTTCCTGCAGTGGAACATGGTGGACATGTTACTGTGGTTTGTCCACATGGCCTTGCATATGGCTTATATGGAGTGTGTTATGTTATTTGGGTGTCCATGACATAACATGAATTGGCAGCACGTGTGTGACACAGGCCATTGGCAGAAGCCTGTGGGGCATTAGGTGTTGCTGCAGGCCAGATGTGGCAGGCCTTTTTATTTTGTCAGTCCTACAATCCTAGACCACCATACAGTATATTCCCCTGTGGAGACAGGGTAGTTGTGATAGGTGTTCATGCCAATACCTTCTATCAGTCTTGATCAGGTGGTGTGGATGCTGGGAGGGTGCTACCTACAGCTAGGGACACACCTGCAAGGGACACCTGCACTGCATGCTGCAGTCTTCCACTATTGCCATATACAGATGGGGTCTTACTGTACCCATTCCCCACAGCAGGGATATTAACAGAGAGGTGCCTGTGGGTGGTGTTTGCGTGGCTGGGTGCATGTGTGCTATGGACACTACTTGCATTTGACACACATATATGCATTTGGCGTTCCAGTTATACTGGCATGTGCAGGTACATCAGCTGATTCCCAATATATCAGCCCTATCTCCTTTGTGATCTGCAGGTGTTCAGGCAGACATCACCAGTATCCCCTATTACTGGTTCAGTTACTGTGATGCGTACCTATATGTAAAAATCCAAGAGTGTCTCCATTTCACAGTGACACAATATATACTGTATGTCTGGGGTACTTTCCCCTGTGTACTGCTTGTATAGCCCAACAGCCGTGCCATGTCAGTCTTTCAGATGGTGACACATATTACCACCATACATTTACAATGGCTTACTGCTAGCATGTGTTATACTGGTGAGGATTGTCTTTGGCACAGCTGTTGTGAGGGCTTGTCCCTGTCATCAGCAGTAGTGGACAATCTCAACATGCATACATACTGACCACTCTCACACATTATGAAATACACACCATCCTAACACACACAGACCTGCATATTGTACAAATGCTACGACCTATCCTGCTACCTTGGCCACCTGTGGGCATCTGTGCTCCACTCATATTATACCTACTCATACATGTTACTACATTTCTACACAGGATTCGGGGGGGTATACCAGAGTGTCACTACATTTCTACACTGGAATGGGGGAAGGGGCAGACCTGTCTGTTTCCACATGTCTACATAGGAGTGTGGGGGCACACTTGACTGTTACTACATTTCTACATAGGATTGTGGGGGGGGACGACACCTGACTGTTTCGACATTTCTACACCAGATTGGAGGGGACATCCGACTGTTACTACATTTCTATGCTGGATTGGGCGTAGGGGCACACCTGACTGTTTCTACATGTCTACATGGGAGTGGGAGGGCACACCTGACTGTTACTACATTTCTACATAGGGTTGTAGGGGTACACACCTGACTGTTTTTACATTTCTACACAGGATTGGGGGGCACACCTGACTGTTACTACATTTCTACACATGATTGGGGGTGACACACCTGGCTGTTTCTACATTTCTACACATGATTGGGGGGCACACTTTACTGTTTCTATATGTCTACATAGACTGGGGTGGCACACCTGGCACTTGCACACATTTGCTATGACTATACTGGTATGTCAGGTACTCCAGTTCATTCTGTATTCTAACATATCATACTGACTAGAGGCATATCAGTGTACTACAGGTCTTAGCTTTGATTGCCCTACATATTAGTGTCTGACTTATTACCCTTCAGAACTAACATCCCACAGCCTGACCTGCTATAGTCTGTCTGTGTAGGCCTGGGGGGATGTTACCCATAGGCATCATTCAGAGGCCATAGCACAGGCTCTGTTTGTGTTTGTTTGTCTACACCTGTCCTGCTGGCTGAGACTGTTGATGGGTATGTGAACCTCCCTGACTGGCATGTGTGAGTCATATGGACACACATGTCATCCAGCACAATTCCTGCAGTGGGTTTTGTCACCCTGTGTAGTACTGGCTACTATGGTGACTCCAGTATGTGTTACAGATGTCATGGTACCACTATGGGTATCTACTATCTGCTGCCATAACATTCAGCCACCCAATTCCCTTGCATGCTCACATCCATACCATAGATACAGGTAACCGCACATTCTACTCCATTTGGCAAATGGTAGGTTGATTGGCTTACCTTGTGGGTGTGCCAGTATTGAGGATGGTGCTGGAGGGCTGCCTATATCGGATGCAGATAGTACACTCCCTATACATGGTTGAGCACAGGTAGTGTCATGTTTGGCATCATTTTTACTGTATGTGCGAGTCAGTGAGAGGTGTCATTCCCTGGGTCTCTACTGTGTCAGTGTATGTGCTATGCCTTGTCTCTTTTCCAAAGCCAGGGCATACTGGGCACACCTCCGTCTACCTACTGGGGCAGGCTCAGGTTGTTCCTCCTCTGAGTCACTCTGTGCTTGTGCAGGCCTTGGCATTGGTGGGGGGCTGTGTGGCCCCATGCTGTTCCTGCTGCAGCTGTTTCTACAGGATTATATTGTGTAGCATGGCACATACCATAACAATTTGAGTACATGTAGCTGATGAGTACTGCAAGGTTCCACCGGATGTGTCCAGGCACCGGAACTGTGACTTGAGCATCCCAAACACATGATCTATTATAAGTGTGGTCTGTGCGTGTGCCTCATTATGGTGTTCCTGTTCAGGTATGTGTGCATTTCTGATGGGTGTCATTAGCCACGGCTCAAGTGTATAACCAGCATCCCTCCACTAGGTGACCGTAGGGGATATCCCCATTGGTAAATCTCTGGTACAGCTGGGTCAGATGCCAGATGTGCGAATTGTGATAGCCTCCAGGAGAGCCAGTACACACATCAATTATAATGCCCTGGGCATCACACATGACCTGGCAGTTGATGGAGTGGAGGCTCCTATGGTTAATGTAGGCCCTACCCTGATCACCGGGTGGTCCTTTGATGCATATGTGCATGCAGTCTATAGCACCGACTACCTCAGGGTATTCCGCTATTTGGTGGAAGAGGCACATATTGCTGGCCAACACCTCACAGGTGTTGAGGAAATATACGTGCTCCCTTGCATGTGCTGACATAGCATCCAGGAACTGGTGGAATAATCTGGATGCTGATGCCTGTGAGATCCCCATGATATTTCCAGTTGAGCTTTGGGAGGTACTTGTGGCTAGTATTCCTACGACTACACATACCTTGGTATCCACTGGGATGGGTTCCCCTCAGTCAGTTCGGTGTGTCAGGCATGGCCGGCACAGCTCAACAATTTGCTGTAGGAGGTCCATGTCCACTCCATAGTGCTCCACTACCTCCAGCTCATTTAGCCCCTGGTAGGATACCCTGGGTCTGTACACTCTTCTCCATCTCCTCACTGTTGGCTGATCAGCAGCATTCACATCCTCACCACCCTTGGCCTCTTGCACATGTTGTTGTATGATGCCTGCTGCAACCCCTATCATTTTGCAGTTTTGTTTGTTAAAAGTTCCCCACGTGTATACACTGGTGGTTTAGTGTATGTGAAAAACCAGAGGGGAAGTTGTTTGCATAGTTTATAGTAGTGTTCGGTGCTGGGCTGCTTCCTGTGTAATTGGCTGATTCTGATACAGTTCACCTGCCAGCTATGCTAGTTCTCCTTGATTAACTTCCTACTGCTGTTTTCCCTTCCCATTGCCTTCCTGTTTAAGTCCAGGGGTACACTGTGCAAACACAGTGTTCAAATGTGCACAGTGCTGCTATTTCCTGGTTTACCTTTATTTTTTTCTTTAAAACCCGTTGCGTTTCATGCACACCCACTTAGGCAATGTAAAGAGTGCTAGGCAAACTCAGCCACACCCCCTTGCCTAGCTGTGCTAAGCTAGGAGCAAACCTGAGCCACAGGGCTCTAATCCACTTACAGTATACCTGACACACCCCTCTATGTCAGCTAACTCCTAGGCTTTCACCAAGCTATTCCTGCTCTTACACTGTTGGGAACGGACTAACATGCTGGGGAAATATGGGATTCACTATCCTTCCCCTCATTTGCATATGATTGCTTGCTAATGCATAGTTACATGTTTCACACTGAGCCTTGCCCCTTAGAAACCAGTACTCACTGGCCATGTTGTCTCCTGCCTGCCATAGTTAGAATGCTTATTTTAGGTTTATTTTCTTTGTTTTGCCCCCGATTCCGTTTGCGCGCCGCTGCCCTACGCTTAAATGGCCGAGATCAGCTAAAAAAAATAAAAGTCGATTTTTTTAATTTTCTAAACTGTTTTCAATGCTAATGACCTTATCCTTGGCCATTGGCATGCTTCCTGAATTAAATGCACCCTTTATTTGGAGCTGTCACTGCTCCATTTTGGAATTTGCAGAAATGTACTCAGTTACTAACCGAGTACATTTCTGCAGAATACACTAGTTCTGCATAGCCGGTTTCCAGCTTCCTAGATCGCAAATTCACCTCATTTGCATGGATTTCTCCTGCAAATGGGATAATTTCATACAGGGGCCGAGTCCGTGCAGGACTAGTGCAGAAGCGCTCGTGCACACCCCTACAGGCTATTCCTGGATCGCACAGCAGACAAATTGCCTGCTAGAGATCCTGCACTAATCCTACACGCTATGCAAGGCTTGCAGAATCCAGGAGCCTGTTTAGTTTTCCTCTTTTTCCAGCCCATTATTGCTGCCTATGTTTTGTCTGATCCTAGACACCTTGACAGACTAGATGATGGGTGTTAATAGCAGGATGTCTTATGACAGAAAAATATAAACTTTCTGAATTATTATTATTATTTTTATTATTATTAATTTGTTTTTGTTAAGCCTCTAGTGAGGGGTTAAATACTACAAGAACACAAATCCTGGAACACAATCAATTTCTTTCCTGCGACTAAAACTTGAGTTGGTGCAGATGTGTTAAATTCTCAACCTCTGATGCTATGCAAATGTTTTACTAATCCCACTTCTTTCATCTGTCATTTTTGGTAATATTGTTATTGAATATTTAACCTGAATAAAAATGTTTCTGAATGTTTATTGTCCCTTATAGCATCTTGTGATATTGCATTTTTCATTTAATTTACTTTTGAATAGATTTTCTACATATGAAAAAAAAATAACTGCTATTTTTTCCTAGTACATTAAGCAAGGACCTTAGAGGCAAAATTGCAAATTCCATATGAAAGACTTTTAAATTATGTTCAGTGTCATTGTGACAGTTATCTTACCTTGTATTTGTTCAATTGCTGTATATATTGCTAAGGCAAAGAAATAATGCATTCAAAATCTGTAAATTGGGTATTATTAACACAGTTTATTCCTTCAGGTCTATTCTTTTGAACAGTTCTGTCTTAGAAGATAGACTTTTCAATAACAAATGTCAGACAAGGCAATGCATACTGCATTTGACTTTTATTTGTTTAGTAATGAATGTTCTGAAATCTTAGACTTTATGATGCAAACCCTTTCCATTTGACTGCCTACCAACCACTGGAGTATCCCATATTTCAGCATCACTTACCCTGAAGACTCTGTTCTTAATATTATGAAGTCACCCAAGGACATGTTGTGTCAGTGTTTACTTGTGATTGTGTTTTCCTACATTTTCTTTCTACTTTCTTCCACTACTTTGCAACTCTTGACTAGTATCTATTAATAACTTCCTGCAAACCTTCCTTCTAAACTTATTGAAACAGATGACTCTCCACTCAAAATGTACTAGTTTCCTGCTACCATAACGGGTCAGTAAGCTTTATCACTGGAGTGTATTCATGCTTACTATCACTTAGGTATTTGGTCTTCATGATCAGTTTCCATACATCTAGTTGTTATTTCTTTATCAGACATAATATAATGTCTTGCCCCCAGCCCTGTGAATTACAGCAATTTTGCAGTGACTGAGCGTATATCTTATTTTATATGTGATGTCTGGAAGTACAAAGATAATAATGAAAAGTCTATACTGTGACTCAACACTGACAAGTGCAATGATGCGCAAGGCTGTCAAACAAACAAACAAACAAACAAACAAACAAAAAAAGCTTGCTACAAAAGTAAATTGTTGACAAGCCCGCATTCTGCAGACATGAACTCCACACCTTGCTCATTTATGTATATATTGGGTAAACAGTAAATTCTGCCTGCAGGCAAAAACATAGAATAATAAAGGCACTATGAAGCTTCCATACATCATGATGTCTTTGAAGACTATGGGGCAAAATTTAAAAGTAACTCTCCATACTTCTTTGTAAATGAAATTTGGTGAACTATCCGAAGATGTGAGATGTGGAGTATCTCACTTTAGATATTTATTGGTAATATGAATTAATTACCACTGTTTTTTTTTTCTAGTGGTATTTTGTTCAATAATAGTGACTTTGTATACATTTCTAAATACAAAATTCTAGGTCTTGACAGGCTATTTATGTCATTCTTAATATAACGCATTAGCATTATATCATTACTATATACGGTACAGCATTATACCCATTTGGTTAGAGTATGGCAGGTTTATAAGGTATGATCATCATAAGCATTATGTTGAATTGTTGTTCAAAAATGTGAATATTAATATTGTACTGCATTATACAATGTTTTGTTGTTTTAATGTAGTTTGGGAGGTTATGTACACTTTAAAATGCTTAATATGTGTATAATATCATACAGTACTGTGTCTAGTGTGGAAGGGTGCTATCTTTGTTTCAGTTTTTTTCATGGTCTTGTAATGGGGAAACTTCATATATTATAAATTTATTCTGCTGCATGTATATGTCTATGCAGAGGATGCAGACTGTATGCCTGTTGCAGTGGAGGGTGCATCTTGCATTTCTCTGCTTGTGTTGCTAGCACTCACTGTGGTTGCTGTTACCCTTCTAGTTATTGTGGCAAAGGCAGGGACATTATATTTAAACCAAATGGCAAACAAACCAGGTAAAATGAAGAAAGGCAAGGACGTAGTAAAAAAACAGTTTTTTATTCACAAACCTAGCGTTTTCGTTCGAACTGCAAATGCGCAACCTTCATCAGGTTGCACATTTGCAGTGCAACCGAAAGTGCTTGGTTCATGAATAAAGAACTGTTTTTACTACATCCTTGCCTTTCTTCATTTTACATTATATTTAATGCATTATCATTTGACTAGATGCAAAGTATATGCTGGCACATTGTAGTTTTGTTTTTCAGGATGCCATGCCTATATTCCTACAATGTATACTGGGTCACGGAGCTTACTACATACATATCCTACTTTTAATAGCCATTTTTCTAGGGTTTAGTAACTTTGCAAATATCATAGACCCATCTGATTGCTATAATCACAAGCCTGTGTTTCCACTGTCGCTGCAGGAATACTCACTGCATTTATTTTTCCATGGCTGTCTGTTTCTTATTCTTTTCATCAGTTTGCTCACGTGAGGGCATGCAAAGCTGGTGAGATACATCTTTGTTGTTGGGTTCCTTATGCACACCCTTCTCTTTCACACAGTAGTAAGTTTGTCAATGAAAGTCATATAGAATGTTAAGTGCACATAAAGAACATATTTGATAGGCCTATTGTCTTCTGTTAAGTAAATTTAAATTAATGCAAACTCGAATCTACCTACTACAAGGTAGCTAGATTTGCTGCCCAACAAACCTACAAATCCCATCACTGTTTATCTCTAAAACACCTAAACTGGCTTGAATTACCCCACCAGCTTCTTCTCTCTCAGCTCCAGATCATCCATTCTATCCTATACCAGCCTTCCTACTGCCCAGCACTATCTCCTCTCATCTCCCATTATTCTCCCTCCAGACCTCTCCGAAGCTCTAACCAAGACCTACTACAAATCTATAAGCCTAAGTCTAAATTTGGATGCAACATGTACAGCTATCACACCACTATTGCCTGGAATAGGCTCCCACTAGAAATCAGGACCCTTACACATCCTAAACAATTTAAGACAGCCACCAAAGAGCACTTTAAAGGTCACTGGTCCTGCCACTGCACTCTCCCTCCTTAACATCCCCTACTTCTCATACCTTAATCTCCTTTCTGCCCTTAACTCACACTTCTCACTAGCTCTCTCTAATCTTCCTTGACTACTCTTTCTACTGTCTTCTAAAATCTATTAAGCAAATTCTCTGAGAAACATTTTATTGTAATTGTCTTGCTTCATGCAACTATATTGTGATAAAACTGCTTTTTTTAACCACTTACCCCAAAAACTATACTCATCTTAATGACATATTTCTTTTTATACATCTTGAAATAGTTATGCTATACTCCTGATTATTGACACTGTATAACATTGTATTGCTACTTAATACCTTGCAATAATCCTGTAACATTGCTGTTTAATGCTAATTTATAATGAAAATTGTATATGTTGGAGCTTTTCCTCCCTGGTCCTCTGCTAAAAAAGGGCTCTTCAGCTCAGTCGGACAATCCCGGTCAACAAATGTAAAATAAATAAATAAATAATAAATAAATAAACTGAAAAGTATTATATCAGTGTTATTTGATCAAGCATGGTTGTTAGCGAAGCTTTCAAAATGGTTTGTGGCATCACACTTGTCTAGTAAAAGATTTTTCAGCCTGAAGAACTGACAAAACTACCTGCATAAGTCTGCCAAATACCACGATTTAGTACAGGAGAGTCCATACATAGGAATAACCAGAACTAGTGTTGTCAGGCATTTGGACAACTTGGCACCTAAATCTTTCCCAGGCTACTAGGTCACTTCCTTTATCCTATAATGCATGTTAAATGCCATTCTCTCCAGTTGTTTTTTTACTATTCACAATAGTTCCCATTGGTAGTTTCACAGATTTTTTTCCCCAAAAAATCTAGGTATGCAATCTTTTTTTCTGTTTGGGCAGATAGTTCTACCTTCCATTCATGCTTTCTAGGTTTCTATCATTTCTACTTTTAATATACAAATTGTAGAAGTTGTTTCACTCAGTTTTGAATTCTTTCTATTATGCCATTTTAGTCTGCATTTTACTCTTTGTTCTCTTGCTTAATTCCCTTTTCATAATATTTTCCTACAGAGTTAATGTCACATTCAAAAATAAATACAGAAATAAATGGGCAACAATAATTTTGCTGTCTCTGCTCATTCTGAATAGAGTGCTACTTACAGTCAAAAAATCCTTGTCCATCTGCAGAGTCCCTAGACTCATCCAAACTTAAAAAAAAAAAAAAGCACAAATCTCTTAAATCTGATACAGTACTTAAAGATGCCTTACCAGTAGTGGAGAATAAGTCTTTTTAGATGATTGCAAATCTCAAAGTTTGATTTCCTGGTCAGACAAAGATGTGTCTTAGATATTAAGTCCTAAACAATCATCCCATGGCCTTGTCCTATGTCGTTATCCAACCTTGACTATTTGAGGCTTGCCAACACCATTGTTCAGACTCAGAAAAAGATGCTTGGGGACACTTCTCTTCACCTTTGGCAATGGATATGGACCTTCTACAACATAAGTCATCCAAGTATTCTTCACTGATGCCAGCAAAATAAAACCATTCCTAAATTAGCTCACATTGATGGTAGTGATATTGATATGCTATTGATTTCTGAATCCCAAATGATGCTAACAGTTGTTCCAATGTTTGGACCTCAGACTTCTGCTTCATTGTCTTCAATGTCACCTGCAGTACCAGTAGTGATGGCTCCTGCACCATTTCTACTGATGGTAATGTAACTATTGGCATTGATACTTTGGGGTCAGGGCATCAGTGCCATGCTTGTCAGTGATGCTTGTCTATATCAATACTAGCATTGAAGGGTGTAGTCTTCTGAGATTTGGTGTCAGGGCTGTGAGCTGTAAGTATGCAATAAATAATAATGGTGGACTCCTTGCTGCTGGCAAACTCACCAGAGACATTCTCTAGTGCCTGTTTTCTTCATCTTCAGGCTTAACAGCCTTTAAGGCTTCAAAGAAATGGCATGTCAGAAAAAGCAAACTGACTTCCCAACAGAGCATCTTCGCTAGACATTGATGAACTAGAAGATGCTACTGGCTTGCCATTATCCTCCCATGACTCCAAGTTTGGAATATCTTAGAGGTGATGCAGCAGGCAGGGTGATGGCCCATGGACCCCAACTCTTCCACATAAAGAACACTGCATAATTATTTTCTGTACATTAAGAAGTCATCTTGAGTGCTAACTCCATTACTGAACATGTCAAGGTGACACCAAATGCATGTGGAAGATCCAATGTTGTCCATCCTTCTTAGGATTAGAATTACAGTGAAAGTTCCTAACACCTGATACTATGTTTGCAGCAGCAGCCATTATAAATGCCTTGACTCCACAGAGTCCAGCAGCTCATCCATCTGATAATGACAGGGAAGTGTGTTTATTTACTATTATACAATGCCTCCTCTAAAACGTGCACGCTGATTGGCCAGCCCAACCAGCGTGCCCGTTAAATCCTCAATATACTAGCGGAAAGGTCCGTCGCCGGACTTTTCCATTAGTATAACACTGTCTCGCTATGTTAAAAGAGTTTAACATAGCGACACAGGTTTAAAAAACGCAGATCTCCGTTGCTTTTGTTAAAAGTCTCGCTATGTTAAACTCCTTTAACATAGCGACACAATGTAAAAGCAACGGAGATCTTGCGATCTCCGTTGCTTTAACCTGTCTCGCTATGTTAAATGAGTTTAACATAGAGACAGTTTAAAATAAGCAACGGAGATCTCCGTTGCTTATTTTAGCTGTCTCGCTATGTTAAACCCATTAAACATAGCGAGACAAAAAGCAACGGAGATCTTGCATTCTCCGTTGCTTTTGCCCACAGCTCTGATGTACTGCGTAGGCATGCGCAGTACATCAGAACTGCCGCGAACACCAGACAGCTGCGGAAGGGCAGCAAAGATTATACATGCCATTATTTAAGAAAAGTAATTATTTCTTTTCTTAAATAATGTCATTATATAATAACATCTCACTTCTGGGTGTGGGTAATGCTGGATTACCCACGGTTGTCTTTGTTTGGTCCTTCGGGCTTCGCCCTCGGGACCAAACCACGCCAACCGTGGGTAAATCCAGCATTACCCACACCCAGGCGTGGGTTATTGCTATAATATTTTATATGAAGGCCTTAAACTATCTAGCTCATATCATTTTGCTTTCAGCAACACATAGTAATTGAAAGCATGACTCACTGGAACAATTACTTGATGGAATTCTCAAGCAAAGGCTAAAGTCCCCATCAGCAAATGTTATATAAGTACTGAACCCCTTGATGAGGTTCATATATAACCTAGCTGAAAGTTTAGCCCAGGTGCAGGAAACAGTATGCATCAGCACATCATGCTCGAGGTTACAGATTTTACTGAAAACACAAATATAATGCTTTATAGTCTCCCTTTCAGGAACCCTGCATATTTGGCCCCAAAGTTAAAACACAACAAGAGAAGACCTCTGCTGTAGAAGCAGTATTTCAATCTGCAAAATACTGCTTCTCAGGGATGAAGGGAAGTCTGCATTAAATGTATTTTTGATGTAAAAAAAACCAGCAGGAAGGGATTGCAGGCTAAACAAGAAGGTGACTACAGAAAATAAGGAGGATGAGGAATGACTATATGATAGTCAGGAATTATTGGATGAGAATAAGCAGGAAAAGGTAAGTGCAAACATGATAGCAGGAGTAGAGGATATGACACAAGGAGTAGAGGATGTATATGAATTCACAGACATAGAAGAAGATGAAATTTTAAACCTAGCTCTATTGAGCTTAGAGCTTTACTTAGCGGACACAAAACCGGAAGTGACGCTTTTGGTAGAGGGGAGGGAAGTTAAATTTCTGTGTGACTCAGGGGCTTCAAGGACCCTGATACAGCCTTCCAAGTTACCGGAAGATTCAGAATCACCAGATTATATACTAGTGAACACAGCTAATGGACAGCTATATCGGGAGCCACTCTCCCATGACATAGCAATAACAGACCCCGTTTCAGGAATGACCCAGAAAAGTAAAATTGTAGTTTCTGCAAAATGCCCAGTAAACCTTTTGGGTAGAGACTTAATGCAGATATTTGGCATAGCCGTAGTTCCAACCATGCAGGGTATGGAAGCACAGTGACAAATGGATACTTTTGTAGTGCGACCGGAGGGTGAGACATATTATTGGTACAGCCAGGACTTAGTTACGACTGGTCCAGGGGCAGTAACCGAAGAACTGGTGAACGTAACCATCAGTAAGTCCCCTTCCCTCGACATTGACAAACAGCATTTGTTGCATTGTACTCTATATTACTGTAATAGACCAGGACCTGATAAAGATTATGAACAGGAATTGTTTCAGAATCATGCAAATAGGCTAGTATTGCGAAATTTGTACTGGGATGCAGAGGGGAACAGTGTAGCTGTTCATTGCCCCAGGAATTTTTAGCACTTTATAAATCTAATCGACTGCCACATGTTAGTTTAACTAAGAACAAAAATTTGAAATGGGCAGACTTAGGTGAAAAAGTCAAAGGTGGGAAAAGTAGACAGAATTAGAGCTCTCTGAACAGGAAGTACAGAAACAAAAATTGAATTGGATTACACAGACACACCCAGCTGTACACTCACAGGCTAGTGAAAATAGCTGAGTATTACTCTTATTGGAAGAAGAGGAAAAAGCCTTGCGGGACATACCAGACACTCTCTGGTCAGCAGGGAAATCAGATGTAGGACTTATATGAACAGCAGGACCAGTTGCCATAATGCCAAAGTCAGCATTTAGACCCCAGAAAAGAAAAGACAGTATCCCTTGAGAAAGGATGCAGAGATAGGAATCAAGCCTATTATAGCAGCCTTACTTAAGGAAGGAGTCTTAATAGACTCTCCTGATTCACCATGCAATACACCTTTATTTCCTGTCAGAAAAGCAAACGGGGAATGGCGTATGGTCCAAGATTTGCAAGCTGTAAATAATGCAGTTATACCCAGGGCACCAACAGTGCCAGATCCACACACCTTACTGAATGATTTAAAGCCAGAGCAAAAATAGTTTTCAGTGGTAGACATTAGTAATGCATTTTTCTCAATACCGATACACCCTGACAGCCAGTATTGGTTTGCATTTACATTTCAGGGAAAGTGGTACACATATACAAGATTACCACAGGGATATTGTGAAAGTCCAACAATATTTGCACAGGAATTGGCAAGCAACCTGGCGGGATTTGTCCCACTGAAAGGTAGTCAGATTTTACTTTATGTAGACGACTGCTGGCAGCCCCCACCCAGCAAGAATGCAGAGAGGACACGATAGCTTTATTACAATTTTTAGCTACTCAAGGTCACAAAGTAAATAAAGACAAGCTACAGCTTTGGAGAAAACAAGTTAAGTACCTAGGATATGTAATATCCAAAGAAGGTAGAATATTAGATGAAGATAGAAAAACAGCAATTATACAAGCACCTAGACCAACTACCAAGAAGGAAATGATGTCCTTCCTGGGAACTACTAATTTTTGTCGGAGCTGGATACCGAAGTATGCTTTGGAATCTGCTCCACTGGCCGATTTAATATTTAAAAAGCCGATGGCAGCACAGGATTTATTACAATGGACACCTGAAGCAGAAGCAGCTTTTTGTAAGCTGAAACAACTGATAACATCATCCTTAGTTCTAGGGTTACCAAACTATCACAAGCAGTTTATTCAAACTGTAGACTGTAAGCAAGGTTATATGACATCAGTATTGACACAGCAACATGGGGACAAACAACGCCCCATATCTTACTATTCATCACAGTTAGACCCAGTGGCACGATCCCTGCCCCACTGTGTACAAGCAGTAGTTGCAGCTGCAATGGAAGTGCAGGTTTCGGCCTCAGTAATGCTATTCCACCCTCTCACGTTAAGAGTGCCTCATGCAGTCACAATTATTTTACTGCAAGAAAAAGTAGCATATCTTTCTCCAGCAAGGCATCTTTCCTGTATGACCATACTGTTGAGCCAACCTCATATGACAATTGAATGATGCACAACTTTGAATCCGTCAACTTTGCTTCCAACCCCTGCAGATGGCAAACCACACTGCTGCCTGCAGGAGATTGAGCAAAAAACATTACCTAGACAAGATCTTATGTGGACGGCTCGTGCAGGGGGGGTCCTATGGGACAGAATCTAGTGGGGTATGCAGTTGTTTCTGATACTGAGACTTTAGAAGCAAAATCTTTACCACACAACTTATCTGCACAAGCGGCAGAATTGATTGCCTTGACAAGGGCATGTACCTTAGTAGAGGGTATGAATGTGAACATTTATACTGACAGTCAGTATGCTTTTTCTACTGTAAATGTTTTTGCGCAGCAGTGGAAAAATAGAAGAATGATAACATCTACTGGTAAACCGATCAGTCATGCGCAATTTATTTTAGACTTGCTAGATTCAATTCAGTTACCTAAAAAAGTAGCTATTTGCAAATGCGTAGCTCATACGAAACAACAGGATAGGATTTCAAAAGATAATGCACGGGCTGATACAGCTGTGAAGCAGGCAGGTTCAGCCACAGAAACTTTTCATTTGAGTGAGGAATTACAACCCTCTGAGATTTTAGATTTAGAAATGTTAAAAACAATGCAGACACTTAGTACAAATATAGAAAAACAGAAGTAGATAAAATGAGGAGCAATCCTCGAAAAGGGACTGTACATCTCCAAGGAGAAGAAACCCATTTTTCCATCTAATTTGTTTAGATATGCAGCGTTGTTGAGCCATGGGCAAAGGCATGTCTCAACAGAGGGGATGGTACAGTTAGTGAATCGAGTATTTACAACCTATGGATTTACCAATTATACAAAAAAATTTTGTGCAGCATGCCATGTTTGTAACAAGCATCATGCACAAGGGGCATTGAAGCCTAAGCAAGGGAATTTTCCTACACCACCGTATCCATTCCATACTATTTGTATGGATTTTATAGAATTGAATAAATGTGAAAATAAGAAGTATTGCCTTGTTATTATAGACATGTTTTCCAAATGGGTAGAAGCGTTTCCAACTAAAAATCCAGATGCAGCTACTGTTGCAAAGATCCTTGTTAAAGAGATTATACCCAGATTTGGTATACCGGAAAAGATTTATAGTGATAACGGGACACATTTTGTGAACCAAATGATTCAGCAACTTAGTCGCTATTTTGGGATATCGTTAAAGAACCACTAAACTTATCACCCCAAACTGCAGGGCTAGTAGAGAGGCATAATGGGGTGCTGAAGAATAAACTTAGGAAGTTGATAGCAGAAACACAGAAAAACTGGGTGCACTGTTTTCCTTTAGCACTGTTGAGTATGAGAACTGTTCCAAATGCAAAGGGATTAACTCCTTTTGAAACTTTGTTTGGGAGGGCATATTATACACCTCAGTGGAAACCTCTCATGTCTACGGAGCAGGAGGCTGACAGTTCACTTGCAGGGTATATGAGGCGATTTTTGAATAACAAACTTTTGCAGTTAAATTCTGTTTCAGATAAAGAACAACCGAGATCGGAAGCACCAGTAGCCCCAGACACCTGGGTCTGGGTGAAGATTGTGAAACGAAAGAATTGGAGTTCTCCGAATTGGGAAGGTCCATACCAGGTACAGATGTCGACACCCACTGCAGTCAAAATCGCAGAGCGAGCTTCCTGGATTCATTTGATGCACTGTAAACTGGTTAAAAACTTTTTACTGGACAAAAATTTTGTTACTGTTGCACAACAAGAACAAAATGGCCAGGTACAGAGTGAGTAGAGACATTGAGCAACCTCAGAAAACTTGTATGATCGTTTTATTGCAATATTGATCACACTGTTCTTTTTGTTGTGGCCACTCCTTTTTCCTGCCACAAAGGTTGAACTGATTAGACGTAATGAACCAAACATAGACTGGCATCCGAACTTTAACACTTATCAGGCAATTACACTACTACAAGGTAGCTAGATTTGCTGCCCAACAAACCTACAAATCCCATCACTGTCTCTCTCTAAAACACCTAAATTGGCTTGAATTACCCCACCAGCTTCTTCTCTCTCAGCTCCAGATCATCCATTCTATCCTATACCAGCCTTTCTACTGCCCAGCACTATCCCCTCTCATCTCCCATTATTCTCCCTCCAGACCTCTCCGAAGCTCTAACCAAGACCTACTACAAATCTATAAACCTAAGTCTAAATTTGGATGCAACATGTACAGCTATCACCCCACTATTGCCTGGAATAGGCTTCCACTAGAAATCAGGACCCTTACACATCCTAAACAATTTAAGACAGCCACCAAAGAGCACTTTAAAGGTCACTGGTCCTGCCACTGCACTCTCCCTTCTTAACATCCCCTACTTCTCATACCTTAATCTACTTTCTGCCCTTAACTCACTCTTCTCACTAGCTCTCTCTAATCTTCCTTGACTACTCTTTCTACTGTCTTCTAAAATCTATTAAGCAAATTCTCTGAGAAACATTTTATTGTAATTGTCATGCCTTCATGCAACTATATTATGATAAAACTGATTTTTTAACCACTTACCCCAAAAACTATACTCATCTTAATGACATATTTCTTTTTATACATCTTGAAATAGTTATGCTATACTCCTGATTATTGACACTGTATAACATTGTATTGCTACTTAATGCCTTGCAATAATCCTGTAACATTGCTGTTTAATGCTAATTTATAATGAAAATTGTATATGTTGGAGCTTTTCCTCCCTGGTCCTCTGCTAAAAAAGGGCTCTTCAGCTCAGTCGGACAATCCCGGTCAACAAATGTAAAATAAATAAATAAACTGAAAAGTATTATATCAGTGTTATTTGATCAAGCATGTTTGTTAGCGAAGCTTTCAAAATGGTTCGCGGCATCACACTTGTCTATTAAAAGATTTTTCAGCCTGAAGAACTGACAAAACTACCTGCATAAGTCTGCCAAATACCATGATTTAGTACAGGAGCACCCATACATAGGAATAACCAGAACTAGTGTTGTCAGGCATTTGGACAACTTGGCACCTAAATCTTTCCCAGGCTACTAGGTCATTTCCTTTATCCTATAATGCACTTTAAATGCCTTTCTCTCCAGATGTTTTTTACTATTCACATGAGTTCCCATTGGTAGTTTCACAGATTTTTTCCCCCAAAAAAATCTAGGTATGCAACCTTTTTTTTCTGTTTGGGCAGATAGTTCTACCTTCCATTCATGCTTTCTAGGTTTCTATCATTTCTACTTTTAATATACAAATTGTAGAAGTTGTTTCACTTAGTTTTGAATTCTTTCTATTATGCCATTTTAGTCTGCATTTTACTCTTTGGTCTCTTGCTTAATTCCCTTTTCATAATTTTTTCCTAGAGTTAATGTCACATTCAAAAATAAATACATAAATAAATGGGCAACAATAATTTTGCTGTCTCTGCTCATTCTGAATAGAGTGCTACTCACAGTCAAAAAATCCTTGTCCATCTGCAGAGTCCCTAAACTCATCCAAACTTAAAAAAAAAAGCACAAGTCTCTTAAATCTGATAACTGCATGCCTTCCTCTTAAGTTCTACATCTGAGATAAAAATGAAAGATACAGTACTTAAATATGCCTTACCAGTGGTGGAGAATAAGTCTTTTCAGATGATTGCAAATCTCAAAGTTTGATTTCCTGGTCAGACAAAGATGTGTCTTAGATATTAAGTCCTAAACAATCACCCCATGGCCTTGTCCTATGTCGTTATCCAACCTTGACTATTTGAGGCTTGCCAACACCATTGTTCAGACTCAGAAAAAGATGCTTGTGGACACTTCTCTTCACCTTTGGCAATGGATATGGACCTTCTACAGCATAAGTCATCCAAGTATTCTTCACTGATGCCAGCAAAATAAAACCATTCCTAAATTAGCTCACATTGATGGTAGTGATATTGATATGCTATTGATGTCTGAATCCCAAATGATGCTAATAGTTGTTCCAATGTTTGGACCTCAGGACTTCTGCTTTATTGTCTTCAATGTCACTTGCAGTACCTGCAGTGATGGCTCCTGCACCATTTCTACTGATGGTAATGTAACTATTGGCATTGATACTTTGGGGTTAGGACATCAGTGCCATGCTTGTCAGTGATGCGTGTCTATATCAATACTAGTGTTGAAGGGTGTAGTCTTCTGAGATTTGGTGTCAGGGCTGTGAGCTGTAAGTATGCAATAAATAATAATGGTGTACTCTTTGCTGCTGGCAAACTCACCAGAGACATTCTCTAGTGCCTGTTTTATTCATCTTGTGGCTTAACAGCCTTTAAGGCTGCAAAGAAATGGCATGTCAGAAAAAGCAAACTGACTTCCCAACAGAGCATCTTCGCTAGACATTGATGAACTGGAAGATGCTACTGGCTTGCCATTATCCTCCCATGACTCCAAGTTTGAAATATCTTAGAGGTGATACAACAGGCAGGGTGATGGCCCATGGACCCCAACTCTTCCACATAAAGAACACTGCATAATTATTTTCTGTACATTAAGAAGTCATCTTGAGTGCTAACTCCATTACTGAACATGTCAAGGTGACACCAAATGCATGTGGAAGATCCAATGTTGTCCATCCTTCTTAGGATTAGAATTACAGTCAAAGTTCCTAACACCTGATACTATGTTTGCAGCAGCAGCCATTATAAATGCCTTGACTCCACAGAGTCCAGCAGCTCATCCATCTGATAATGACTGGGAAGTGTGTTTATTTACTAATATTTTATATGAAGGCCTTAAACTATCTAGCCCATATCATTTTGCTTTCAGCAACACCTAGTGATTGAAAGCATGAGTCACTGGAACAATTACTTGATGGAATTCTCAAGCAAAGGCTAAAGTCCCCATCAGCAAATGTTATATAAGTACTGAACCCCTTGATGAGGTTCATATATAACCTAGCTGAAAGTTTAGCCCAGGTGCAGGAAACAGTATGCATCAGCACATCATGCTCGAGTTTACAGATTTTACTGAAAACACAAACATAATGCTTTATAGTGTCCCTTTCAGGAACCCTGCATATTTGGCCCCAAAGTTAAAACACAACAAGAGAAGACCTCTGCTGTAGAAGCAGTATTTCAATCTGCAAAATACTGCTTCTCAGGGATGAAGGGAAGTCTGCATTAAATGTATTTTTGATGTAAAAAAAACCAGCAGGAAAGACAGTAAGGAATAAACCTGATTTCCAGGGCTGCTTCCACAAAAGCCATATTATATATGGGAGAGGCTTTCAGCACCAGCAGCATCTTCTGATATCCTAATAGCAGTATCCCTAAATAACTGTCTCATTCTGGAGGCAATCAAGGGCTATCCATCCTTCCTTCTTCCTACATTTCTGGCTATTATTAGGGACAACAGAATACAGACAGTAATATCCATAGGGTATACACACCCCTCAAAAATCCTCACTTATTACCCTTCCCCCATATCCAACCCTTTGAAAAAACTGTAGTACAAGGAGAGGTCAAACACCTTCTGGCAAAAAGAGGCTCTAATGTTTTCCAGCAGACCAAAAAAGGATTAGAATATTGCTGCAGACTTTTTAGTAGCATGCAAGACAAGAGATCTCAGAACTATACAAATTGGTCTAATGAAAACTTCCAGACACTACCATTGCAGTTCTTCATTGCATGATTTTCAAAGGAGTCTGGATATACTCTTTGGGACACCAGCAGCCCTACTTCCACATAAAGATGGTCAAGGTGCTCAGGAGGAATCTTTTCTTCCAGGAAAAAGCCAGTCCTTATCAGCTTAAGATTATACCTTTGCTTTCACCGAACCTGTAGTTTGTTGACTGAGTACATGATTATTGTATCAGTAAATCAGAAGCTACAAAGGTCAAAATGTTTCTCTATTGAATGATTGGCTCTTACCTATTTCTACCATAAACAACCTGATCATAGCTTGTGAATATCTGATTATCCAGTTCCAATGCATAACAATTAAATTGCATCATGAGAAGTCTCATCTGGATCCAGTTTAGCTACTCATGTTAGTAGGCTGCATTCTGGATGCAGTAAGGTGCATAGTCTGTCTTCCCCAGGCATGATTCAACCTCTGCAGTACATGGCTTGCCAGCTCTTATATTCATAAAAAGCTACCTCTCACCTTTATCTCAGAACCACAGCTATAATGCCAATGAAAATTCTCCACAGTACCAGTTGTCAGAAACTCCAGAGAGTTTTACTCTAGACATGTAAGAGATCAGTGGTCACAGGCTTTAGATCCAATGTCTCAAGTCATATCTACAGTGGGGGATGCATAAAACATGGCATCCTACACTTGATTCCTACTCCAATAATAGGAGTCACTGAGGAAGCTTCTGCCCTGAATGGGGACATTACCACGGATGAAATGATAGCCTGTCTCTGTATGAGTATTCTGGCAATAAGGGTGCCACTCCTAGCCATCCCAGCATTTCAAGTCTCACTTTCATAGTGTGCATGATAACCATCCTCCTGAAGAAAATCATGGTGCTAGGGTATATGAACAAGTAATGGGTGGACATATTCTTTATCACTTGTATCCAAAAGTAGTAAGGATTTGAGAATGGCAATATCATCCAACTGCTTTATGGAAAGGCTTTTCTTTGCTTGCTGCTGCCAATTGAGTTGTTGACCTGACTTCTTAGTAGTACAGAGCAGAGTAACATCTTCCCCTTTTAGCTATCAGTAGCTTCTAATAACTCATTGTTCCAATGAGTTAATACTCCCTGGATGTTTTCAGCCAAAAATATCATCCTGGACATTCTATGCCCCCTCCCCATATTTTCTGATAGTATGGCAAAGTAGCACAAGTACAAGTCTTTCTAATAGCCCCAATATGGGCATAGCAAGCATAATTTCCTCTGCACATGTTTCACTTGGATTAACCTCAATTTATGATCTTAATATCCTTTCCCTTAGGTAAATCAAACCTTGACCTCTACTTCCTATGCCTAACTGCATATTTTCTTTGTTCCACTGAAGCTTGCCATGCCAGAGAAGATTACATTATTAGTATGTATAAAAAATCGAACTGCTACAGTAAAATGGAAATTCTTTATTGCAAGGACAAAGTGAGCGCTTTCACGACCTTCCAAGTCGCTTCATCAGACTTAATAAAACATCCCATGCCTTCCATGATATATATATAATTTCAAAGTGACTAATCAGTTAAGACAAACAATTAAATATTTATATCAGATTCAATTCATTTAAAAATAGTAGAAAAAAACATACCCCGGGATTCATGAAGCTTGCACCAGGTGCAGGCGCAGCGTCTGTGATCTAACACCAAATATGGCTGCCAAGTGATTCAGGTACCAGCTGTTAACATGTGCACTACCTGCGTACACCACACCCGCTCAGCTCCCAGCACATGTATGCCAATCACCCCATGTGCAACAGTGTAGCATGCAAATAAAGGTATATAGCGATTCAGGAAGTGCTGCAGGCGTAGTATAAGCATGCAGAAATATAAACCGAAAAAAAACGGTTTACATTTTTCAAATATAAAATCGGAGCCATGACAGCGGACCAAACTCACGTATTATACTGTTAATATATGCCAATGGCTAAATATATAGCCATTGGCATAAAACAACATGCACAAAATATGAAGAAGAACATTTAATATTATGCCCACTCTAATGCAAAGTTAATGCGCAGGGCATCAGTGCACAAAGGGGATGGCAAGGAATATACAAAAATATCGAATAAAACTGCAATGAAACACATATCACGATTTCCCAATAATAGTCAATGGCAGGCATGCTACACCATACTCATGGCGCAAGGGTTGCTAATGGGCAGTGACAGTGTTATGCGCAGTAGCTAGGAATTAGTAGGCAATGCCATGCAAATGAGTGGAGTAATACTGAATCACAGATTTCTCACTGGTGTAAGGATGCACAAAACAGAGTAGCATTATAACACTGAGGTGAGGCCTTCAGATAAAAATGACATCAATTGATGGGTGTGTCGCCATTGCTGTAAGCACATTGGAGCATTGCTAACCCTGTTTGCCTGTTGCTAAGCAAAGCTACAGGATAGGGGTGTGTTGAAGTAGCCATAGCTTGGCTTAGCTGAGAGCACACAAGGTAACTGAATGTGAATGTGGATGAAGACACGCTGTAAACCCGGTAAACAGCTGTGCGCGGCACACACCAGAGTGGAAACAGGAAGGATATGGGAAAAAGATAAGGAAATGATGCAGCATAGAAATAGGAGTACAAATGTGTAATTAACAGCTAGGAACCCACAGTGGGCCATTGACAACAGCTAACAAGGCTGCTAGCAGCTACCTGCAGAACAGTAAAGGGGAGGTGCCGTACTGCAAAGAAAACAGAACTGTCACAGCAGAACAAAGCAAAATTGCAATAGAACAGCTACAAAACACATTTCGCAACACATTCCTGGGTAGGGAAAGTACAAAACAAGAAAGCCAGCAGCTGGATGCATGCCTGTAAATGGGAGGGGATTCGGGTTGAAAAGTGAAATAAAGGGCAACAGATTAATCACGGCAGGCAAGCATAATTTAACACCAAAGGCCCCACAATTGCAGTACTCACTGGAAAACCCATAATTAAGATACCCTGCAACTGGATTTGCACATACACACCCAATGACATAAGCAGCATCCAAAGCACAATAGTATAAAGTGTGAAGCACCTCACACACACTTGTGTATTCCCAAACACTCTGCACCATCGGTGTAAACAGACGGGGAACTTTTAAAATGTACATGGTAGGGGCAGCCATAGCTTTGATTCATCAGCATGTGTTGGAGACTGAAGGTGGTGTGGAGGATGATGCTGGCAACCACCTCAGGCACCGGAGGAGAAGAAGAGTGTTCAGTCTAAGGGTAACCTACCAGGGCCTAAATGATCTGGAGATAGTAGAGCATTGCAGGGTGGACAGCGACGCCATACAGCAACTTGTTGAGCTGTGCCGGCTACACCTCAGAGCGAGAAATAACAGAGGGGATCCCATCCCAGTGGACACAAAGGTATGTGTAAGCTTGAGAATACTAGCCACAGGTACCTTCCAAAGGCCAACTTGAGATATCCTGAGAATCTCACAGGCATTAGCATCCAGGGTACTCCACCAGTTCCTGGATGACATGTTACCACATGCCAATGAGCACATATACTTCCAATGAATGCAGGAGGAGTTGGCCAGCAATATACGTCTCTTCCACCATGTGGCAGAATACCTGGAGGTACTGGGTGCAATAGACTGCATGCACATACACATCAAGTCACCACTCAGTGAGCAGGGTAGGCGCTACATAAACCACAAGGGATACCCATCCATCAACTGCCAGGTCATGTGCAATGCCCAGGGCATTATCATGGATGTGTGTGCTGGCAGCCCTGGAAGCTATCATGACTCTGACATTGGGCATGCCTCATAGCTGTATCAGGTATTTGCCAGGGGGGACATCCCATATGGCCACCTGGTGGGGGGTGCTGGCTATGCACTGGAACTGTGTATGATGTCTCCCATAAGAAATGCACACACACCCATGCAAGAACACCATAATGAGGCACACGCACAAACTAGAATCATCATAGAGAGTGTGTTTGGAATGCTGAAATCATGGTTTTGTTGCTTGGGCATATCTGGTGGAGTCTTGCAGTACTCTCCAGGCACATGTGCCCAGATCTTCATAGTATGTGCCATGCTACACAATATGATCCTGTGAAAACAGCTGCAGCAGGGACAGAATGGTGAAGGCCCTCACAGCCCACCACCATTGCCAAGGGCCCCACAGGCACAGAGGTACTCAGACCACAAACACTCTGATCCAGCCCCAGTAGGCAGATGGAGGTGTGCCCAGTATGCCCATGTCTTTGGAAAGAGGGAATGCATAACACACACACTGACAATGTAGGCACCTATGGACTGACACCCTTCTCCACCTGCACACAAAGTAAACATGGATGGCACACACACAAGACCACCTGTAAATAGTCATGTATAGGTGGTCTACTGTGTGCATCCTACAGAGGCAGCCCTCAACTGTTGCACACACAACCACTATTGGCACAAGGTAAGTCAAAACCTGAACAGTAAATTAAGCAATAAGCATGTGCTGATACTGTATGTATTGGTTCATAGGTACGTAGGTAGGTATGTGGCTAACTGCCCAAGGCCATTCATACACCTAGCTGAAATGTGTCAGCTGTCGCCATCCCATTGATTAACTAACTGTCCCTCTATGGAGCAGAGCCAATTGCGGGATCCTTAGGGTGTACCCACTGTTCCCCATCCAGTCTGCAAGGTGTCCCTGGAATATTAGTGAGGGGCTCCATATAATGTAATCAGGGATGCAGTTCCAAAGCATGGAGAGTACCTGTGACAGGAATCTGTCACTCCAGCATCTTCCAGTTATGGTTGTGGCAAGGTTTAGCTCATTACAGTGTGTGGCTCACTGTGACATGGATTCCCATAGGTGGAGCATATCCATTAAGCCTGACCTGGACATGTCTTTGTTGGGCAGCAAAGATCATCTCTGAGTAAATGAGATGCAATTGAGTAATGCAAGAGTATATGCAGTCTGGCAGCATAGGACACATGTCTGAGGCCAGTACTGATCTTGGCGAGGTATGTTTGTGGACCCTCCAGCTGTCGGATGCGTCTTCTGAGGTACATCCCAAATGGGTTATCATACTCGATGATGGGCTTGATGAGTGATGAGTAAAGGGACACAATAACCTCAGTATGTCTAGATGCAAACCCTTAAGTAATCAGATGGCCTACATAGTTGGATGGCCTAAGTACTTTGGAGATGTGATTGTCAAAGGAGAAAGCACTATCTAATGTAGTCCCCACATACCCATTACTTTGTCTGTATTAAAGTGGCTGCCACTCATGTATTAATATGTGGGTGTTTAGTTTTCCCAACATGGAATGACCATGCAGTTCATGACCTTTAGTTGGAGGCCATGACTGTGACATCCTGTGTTGGTCTATGTAAGGCCCCTTGAAGGATGTCTGTGACAGCTGGACTGTCAATTTTGGCCCCCAGTTTGCAGTAATCACCAAACATGGTTTGCTGTAGTCCAACTGTGTTTCCTGTACCTCTGAGAAGTATATGGCAAACAGTAGGGGTCCCAGGACTGAGTCCTGTAGGACACCAGCTGTGACTGGTTAAGAGTTGGACCTGGAGGCTGCTAGGCTTACCATGTGGGTTCTGTGTGTAAGCCTGTTGGTAACCCAACCTGTGATGTATGGGTGTATGTACTGGCTGGTGAGTTTATAAACAATACCTGAGTGGGGAATGGTGTCATAATCCTTAGCGAGGTCCAGGTAGCATGTGTGAACTACCACACCCCACACCTAAAGTCTAGGTGACTGTAAGACATCAAACAGGTTCAGCAGGCATGATCTGCACTCATCAAGCAGACCTGGGATGCGTTGAGTGTCTGGAGGTTCCCAATGTCTTTGTTAATGAGTTCCATGATGATGCACTCCATAGCCTTGCAGACTAGGCTAGTCAGGCTTATAGGGCAATAGTTCCCAGGGTCCATTGTGGCGCCACCTTTGTGGAGTGGGATCACTGTTGCTGTGTACCACTCTGTGGGTATGTAGCCTGTAGAGAGTCTGTGTTTGAACAGTGTGTTTAGGTGAGGAGTTAGTTCATTTGGAGCTCATGTAAGACACAGCCTGGGACACTGTCCAGTCCTATTGAGGCTGTATTTGTGGCTTTGGATAGGGCTGTTTCATCCTGTGTGTTGGTGATTGACGGGGCCGTACATTCTTCTGGTATGGTTAAAAGGGCTGTTTAAGGGTTGAGAGGGTGATGTTTGCACTGAACATGTCTGCCAAAATGCTGGCAATATCAGTTGGTTCAGTGTATTTTGTGTCAGTCTGCACCAACTCTGAGCAGATCTGAGAGTTCCACTTAGGTCCTTGACATAGCTAAAGAGCGCTTTGTGGTTGTCTGTAGGGTCCTTGAGAAAAAGTCTTTAGAAGCTAGCCTTGGATAATTTCATGTGGGATTATAGTTTCATGCTGATACGGATCAGTGATGTCTGTCTTTTTAGAGTTTCACTCTTATCTGTACTAGTTACCTCCTACTGTTGTAGAGCATGTGTATGGCAGGGGGTCCTGAACCCGGTTTTCTGTTCTTGGAGGTGAGTCTAGGTTAGACTTGGGATAGCACGATCCATGCATTCCTGCAGATGATCATAGAGAGTATTTGTATAGGATTCAGTATCTTGGGTAGTATTGCCTACTAGCATGGGGCTGTGAACCGTTCCACCTCAGGCATAAACAGCGTGAAGTCTGCTTTGGAAAAAATTTCCACAGTGATTTCCTTGTTTGGGGTTGTGGGCAGAATGTGAATATCCAGGTGATTAGTCCATGGTCTGATCTAACCAGCGAGGGTTGATGTCGGGTGTGGAACACGGTCGCTCATGTTAGGGATGACCAGGTCCAATATGTTGTTCCCTCTGGTGGGGTGTAGACCAGTTGTTCCAGGGCATTAGAGTCGAGGAATTCTAGGAAGCCCCAGGGGGCATTAGAAGGGGACAGCTGATCAGGTATTTGAGGGACACCCAGCCACCAGCAATATGACCCATCAGAAATGCACACACACCCATGCAAGAACACCATAATGAGGCACATTCACAAACTAGAATCATCATAGAGCGTGTGTTTGGAATGCTGAAATCATGGTTTTGTTGCTTGGGCATATCTGGTGGAGTCTTGCAGTACTCTCCAGGCACGTGTGCCCACATCTTCATAGTATGTGCCATGCTACACAATATGATCCTGTGAAAACAGCTGCAGCAGGGACAGAGTGGTGAAGGCCCTCACAGCCCACCACCATTGCCAAGGGCCCCACAGGCACAGAGGTACTCAGACCATGAACACTCTGATCCAGCCCCAGTAGGCAGACGGAGGTGTGCCCAGTGCACCCATGTCTTTGGAAAGAGGGAATGTATAGCACACACACTGACAGTGTAGGCACCTATGGACTGACACCCTTCTCCACCTGCACACACAGTAAACATGGATGGCACACACACAAGACCACCTGTAAATTGTCATGTATAGGTGGTCTACTGTGTGCATCCTACAGAGGCAGCCCTCAACTATTACACACACAACCGCTATTGGCACAAGGTAAGTCAACACCTGAGCAGTAAATTAAGCAATCAGCATGTGCTGATACTGTATGTATTGGTTCATAGGTACGTAGGTAGGTATGTGGCTAACTGCCTGAGGCCATTCATACACCTAGCTGAAATGTGTCAGCTGTCACCATCCCACTGATTAACTAACTGTCCCTCTGTGGAGCAGAGACAATTGCGGGATCCTTAGGGTGTACCCACTGTTCCCCATCCAGTCTGCAAGGTGTCCCTGGAGTGTTAGTGAGGGGCTCCATATAATGTAATCAGGGATGCAGTTCCAAAGCATGGAGAGTACCTGTGACAGGAATCTGTCACTCCAGCATCTTCCAGTTATGGTTGTGGCAAGGTTTAGCTCATTACAGTGTGTGGCTCACTGTGACATGGATTCCCATAGGTGGAGCATATCCATTAAGCCTGACCTGGACATGTCTTTGTTGGGCAGCAAAGATCATCTCCGAGTAAACGAGATGCCATTGAGTAATGCAAGAGTCCATGCAGTCTGGCAGCATAGGACACATGTCTGAGGCCAGTACTGCTCTTGGCGAGGTATGTTTGTGGACCCTCCAGCTGTCGGATGCATCTTCTGAGGTACATCCCAAATGGGTTATCATACTCGATGATGGGATTGATGAGTGATGAGTAAAGGGACACAATAACCTCAGTATGTCTAGATGCAAATCCTTAAGTAATCAGATGGCCTACATAGTTGGATGGCCTAAGTACTTTGGAGATGTGATTGTCAATGGAGAGAGCACTATCTAATGTAGTCCCCACATACCCATTCCCTTGCCTGTATTAAAGTGGCTGCCACTCATGTATTAATATGTGGGTGTTTAGTTTTCCCAACATGGAATGACCATGCAGTTCATGGCCTTTAGCTGGAGGCCATGACTGTGACATCCTGTGTTGGTCTATGTGAGGCCCCTTGAAGGATGTCTGTGACAGCTGGACTGTCAGTTTTGGCCCCCAGTTTGCAGTAATTGACAGACATGGTTTGCTGTAGTCCAGCTGTGATTCCTGTACCTCTGAGAACTATATGGCAAATGGTAGGGGTCCCAGGACTGAGTCCTGTGGGACACCAGCTGTGACTGGTTAAGAGTTGGACCTGGAGGCTGCTAGGCTTACCAAGTGGGTTCTGTGTGTAAGCCTGTTGGTAACCCAACCTGTGATGTATGGGTGTATGTACTGGCTGGTGAGTTTATAAACAATACCTGAGTGGGGAATGGTGTCATAATCCTTAGCGAGCTCCAGGTAGTATGTGTGAACTACCACACCCCACACCTAAAGTCTAGGTGACTGTAAGATATCAAACAGGTTCAGTAGGCATGATCTACACTCATCAAGCAGAGCTGGGTTGGGTTGAGTGTCTGGAGGTTCCCAATGTCACTGTTAATGAGTTCCATGATGATGCACTCCATAGCCTTGCAGACTAGGCTAGTCAGGCTTATAGGGAAATAGTTCCCGGGGTCCATTGTGGCGCCACCTTTGTGGAGTGGGATCACTGTTGCTGTGTACCACTCTGTGGGTATGTAGCCTGTAGAGAGTCTGTGTTTGAACAGTGTGTTTAGGTGAGGAGTTAGTTCATTTGGAGCTCATGTAAGACACAGCCTGGGACACTGTCCAGTCCTATTGAGGCTGTATTTGTGGCTTTGGATAGGGCTGTTTCATCCTGTGTGTTGGTGATTGTCGGGGCCGTACATTCTTCTGGTATGGTTAAGGGCTGTTTAGGGGTTGAGAGGGGGTGATGTTTGCACTGAACATGTCTGCCAAAATGCTGGCAATATCAGTTGGTTCAGTGTATTTTGTGTCGGTCTGCACCAACTCTGAGCAGATCTGAGAGTTCCCACTTAGGTCCTTGACATAGCTAAAGAACGCTTTGTGGTTGTATGTAGGGTCCTTGGGAAATTGTCTTTTGAAGCTAGCCTTGGATGATTTCATGAGGGATTGTAGTTTCTTGCTGATACGGATCAGGGATGTCTGTCTTTTTAGGGATTTCACTCTTATCTGTACTAGTTACCTCCTACTGTTGTAGAGCATGTGTATGGCAGGGGTCCACCAGACCAGTTTTCTGTTCTTGGAGGAGTGAGTCTAGGTTAGACTTGGGATAGCACAATCCATGCATTCCTGCAGATGATCATAGAGTGTCTTTGTATAGGTTTCAGTATCTTGGGTAGCATTGCCTATTGGCATGGGGGCTGTGAACCGTTCCACCTCAGGCATAAGCAACGTGAAGTCTGCTTTGGAAAAAATTTCCACAGTGATTTCCTTGTTTGGGGTTGTGGGCAGAATGTGAATATCCAGAGTGATTAGTCCATGGTCTGATCTAACCAGCGAGGGGTTGATGTCGGGTGTGGAACACCGGTCGCTCATGTTGGGGATGACCAGGTCCAATATGTTGTTCCCTCTGGTGGGGGTGTAGACCAGTTGTTCCAGGGCATTAGAGTCGAGGAATTCTAGGAAGCACTGGGCAAGGGAGTTAGTACTTGAGTAGTTCTCCCATTAATGTTTGGGTAGTTGACATCACCCAGTACTAGGGTGTTTGGTAGGACCCACATATTTCCCAGTGTCCCCGGAAATGCAGAATGTGTATTCTGGGTCATGGTGGGTGATCTGTTGCAAGCTACAATTTGGATTGCAGTATTGCCCATTGTCACTTGCACTTGGAAGATCTCTGATGCATTGTGCTGTGCCACTAACCTGGAGGTGTGAGTATCCTTGATGAATATGGATACACTCTTGCCTTTTGTGTTCAGGTCCAGGTTCTGTGGCCAAAAGGTGTGGTATGAGTTATAGCCTGGTGGTGTTGGGGTGCTCAATGGAGCCTTAAACTGGGTGTCTGTTACTGCACAGATATCAATGTTCTCCATACTTAGGAGTGGCTCGAGTGTGTGTAATGTGAGGTTTAGACTTATGGCCTTGAGTAGCAATACTCTCAGTTTCTGGTTACATGTGCTATGTATGGTGGTGGGTTTGCCTTATGAGCCTTGCCTAAAAGTCCACCTTGCCTAATATCCACCTCTCTACTATTGTTTGCAATCAATGACAGCTGTGCATGTGTACATGTTCTGCAAATGTATACTGACCCTTGTTACAGGGCTGTGCCAAATGGCTATGTGCACACCTACATAGAGTGGATATTGACAGTAGAGACACACTGGTTGAATGTGTAGATTTTTGTAGCCTAGCTTCTCATTGCCAGACTAACAGCTGCTTGGAAATATGTTGACAGTACTGGTAATGAAACAAGGTGCATATCATCTTTAACTCCAGTGTGAAATCTGCAGTAGGCGTGTAAGGTGTAGGAAACTGCTGCTCATGTGTAATAGCAGCTTCATAGGTGATGGCGTACACTATCTGATTATATCCTGATCATGTGATTAGTGGCAGCAGAGTCTATTGATATCTGACTCTTTGTGGGGAGTGGGTGTCTGTGCCCAACAGAGCTCATGGTTCTGCTGGGTATGTGTGCTTATACCCAGACAAGGATACAGCCCTGTTCACACTTGCATCATCTGTAATCAACTATCAGGATGTGATGTGGCCCTCAGAGGGGGAATGCTACTAAAGGTAGCTACCATGTTCCTGTAATAGCTAGTGTTGCCATGTCCATAACTCAGATATTTACATGTGAGCATCACTGTCTAAAACATCTTCATAAGCAGTAAGTATACTAAATACAATACGTGGTACTTGTAGTACTGAATGCTCATACAGGCATGCCCACTACTCAGCTACTGGTGTTTACTAATGTCAGCTTTGTATATGTGGCCATCCTGGGGGAATGCAATCTCTATGCCATGTACACTGCCAAACCTGCCTAACACCACACCCCACACATTGTCTGGGATGCAGCTGCAGGGGTGATTTTGGAGGCAGTCCATACTACACCCATGACTGGACTAGACAGTCAAGAGGTGTAGGTTAACATATGCATCTCATCACCACAACCAACACATACCCTTACCAGAACACAGTAAGGACACACACACATTCCACCAGATATCACACACATCCACAGAGGCCTCTAAGTATCTAGCCAAGTAAGAGGCCTCCCAAGTTGGAATAGACAGACAACAGAATACAAAGACTGTACGACATAGTTTGCAAGATTGTGTCACACCTCAGAACATGTGGCCGGAAACATGGCCAACAGTACTCATTTATGAATGCAAACCCTAGCACTATGTTACACAAAAAGCTATATGAGGGCAAACATACTGTCAACTGCCTGTCTGCCATGATTAGCCACATACCCATACACTCCGACCACCTTTAGAACTATACACATGCCACTGGCATATGCTATGTTGTTGTGCAGGACCTGTGATGCAGTAGCCTGGTCTACATGGAAACACATGTAGGAACTGTCAGGTCATGTAGCCCATGCGGGTATTTCCAAGGCCTGGGTAGCATTCTGCCAGTGGCCAGAATGATGCAGCAGTACAGGGACAAGTATTGTATTCCACAATCATGACATTTACTGGTGTAATTCAAAGAGCATCCAGCATCTCTCTGCCTGGGATAACATGGTTGATAGACCGTGATGCTTTGCCAGACAGGGTCTGCACCTGTCACCCTGTGAATCTGTATACTGGCAATGGCCCATACATTCTCTATAGTGCCCTCATCATGCCAGGTTCAAGTGAAAGTCCACTGTTGCAACAGGGACAGCCATGAAATAAACTGTGGGTCTTGCTACTCAATGATACAAATCAGGTACTCAATATGGACTCACTTATGGCAATCTGAAACATGGAGAACATATCTGTGCAGTGATTGAGGTATGGTTCAATGCTTTGGAGAGCACCCCTGCATGACCATGTTATAACACATACCTCGCCTCTTGGCCAACATCCTTTATTAGAACACATGGGCCACAGGTGTGTCCAACTTCCTGAGGGATATGTACACCCCCCACGCAAGTTGCACTTGCACAACGTAAGATATATTATGCTGAGCAACTACCTTTGTGCCAAAGTGTAATCCAAATTGCACCTTGTGACAGATCATCCACCATGCCTCAGAAATCCCAACTGTCATTGTGCTGTAATGGGGAATACCAGCTGTGAGACAGGACACCATAATCATGGCCACTCAGTTATCCCATTATGAACTGGGAAGACTCATCATGTACTAGCACATGTGCTCAATGCATGTTGGATGTCATCAACACCAATGACCTGGATCACCATAGTCACACCAATGGGGCTAACAATTTGCCACACATGGTCAGTCTTCAAAGCCAATGTTATGCTCCTTAAGAGCAAAGTTGTGACTGTCATAGCACCCATGCAGATGTACAATGCATGTGCAAATGCTGGGTCGTACATAAATGCATTTTAGGCACTCACATATGTGCAGTGATCGTGCCATTGAAGCAGAAACAGGATTCAAACAAACACAACCATGAAGGCAAACCAGTGGTACCCTGCCTTAAACTGTACCACAGAAGGTAGTAACTGTTGCAAGAGTCAACACACACGAGTGGAAGTTGATCCATGGTCAGCCTCAGTAAGATGCAGATACACCATATAATGCCACGCAACACTACTGTGAAACTACTCATCTACATATTATGAGGCCAAACACAGAGGATTTCATAGCTGTGTCAGGAAACATAATGCCAACAACAACACTTGCTGTGCTACACAGCACTATGGCATGAGAGGTACTGCACCTACAGAAATAGCACCTGTTCAGCCAGATAGGTTCTTGAATAACATAAACACACTGCCCCCCCAACAGATACACATTCATATATCCATGTACACTACAAAGCCCCTGTAATAACAACTATGCAGGTACAAGCTGCACTCTCTAATGCCATACATACAGGCTGCATGGGACCTGCCCACATTCCAGGTTATATCCTACACAGATGTCAAAACAATCTCCTCCCCACATAAACATCTCGTACAATCATAGCTTCATGTCAGGCTGTGCACACACTCAATGGTGCACAGCAACAGTCATCTGTTAATGCTGTCAATATCTGAGGGACCCTGGTATGTGTACAGCTGACCTGGTTACAAACAGTGGTATCATTGCATTGCATACCACATAATGTTACTGTGTCGGTACATGGGTACTCTGCACAGTTGTTGTAGGGCTAGGTACAGTCCACCAGTCAAAGGTTACTTGGTGTTGTTCCATTACATGCCATATCACATGTATGGATGTGTGTTGGTGGTCCGAGGACATGGTGGTGTCTGAGGATTACATCTTAGGATGCAGCTTTTGACACTGTAACCTGCACCTTGCTCATATGTGATGATATATGTTGGAGTAGTGGTCTGTACGTGTGAGTAGCCATTATGAATGTGGGGACACCACCACCTGGAGTGGACCATACCAGTGTTATGGCCCACATGTCTGGTTCTGAGTTATATGGCAGTAGTGCTATTGTGCACAGCAGAGCCGTCAGCCAGGTGTTGCACAGATGTCAGCATTCCCCATTGTAGGTTCAACAGTGAGCAGCTGTGATTACGACAGCAACAAATCTAGCACTGGTTAGCATAAGCATACAATGCAATTGTCTTCTAGGTGTCAGGGTGTTATCCTGTGTTTAGGTGATTTGCCTTGGAATGGCACTATATGGGCAAATGCGAACTAGGTATTATCAACAATCCCTTGAATCATAGATGCATGTGATCTGTGACAAAGGCTTGTCTTCTGTCAGTCATGTCATCCCAGACTGACAGACACTGGACAACCTCATAATTACAGCAGGACATTGGCTCATTCTGTTGGTCAAGCAGTTGCCATTCCTAGCATGACATCACTGCGAGTGGTAGTATTCTGCTTGTTATATACTGATACATCTAAGGTGTCGGACAGCAGCAGATGTTATGTAGATGACCAGTGTCAGATACATGTAGTGCAGCGTTCTTGCTAACAATGACAACTACTAACACCGGAGACCATTACAACATGTTCTGTACGTCTAAATGTATGAGCATGGCCACTGTGGCCTTCCGTGTTTAGAATCGGAGTGCATCCTATACAGCCCTGTTCTACTAAGTGTGTGAGCATGCCCAGTATAACCTTATGGATTTGGACTCATAGTGCATTCCAGACAGCCTTGTCCTACTAAGTGTATGAGCATGCCCACTGACACCTTCTGTATGTTATGTGCTACTATGTGTATGAGCATGGCGATTGTAACCCTGTATAGTGATAGTAGTCATCCATTCAACAGAAAGGCATACTCCCATTTGGGATGGACTCCTACGTTGAACACACATGTTCACAGCTATGTGCATCATAACTGTCAGCATCCCTGTTGATGTCCGCAATCCTAGAAGGTCATGATGACTGCCTTAGAATGTGTAATCTCTGTGGCGCAACTCGTAACTGCGTAGTACTGTAATGGTGATCTGTTGATAGGCAGGTGTTCTGATCCCATCACTGGTGTGTGTTTGTCCATCTGTCGGGGGAACAGAACAATGCTTTTTACAGTACTCGTACTCCGTACGATTCCTATACTCAACTTTGGCAAGGCTGATGATGTCACCCACCTAGGAATACTCCTCTGGGACTGATGTGACCCAGTAATCTCAATAGCGCATTCTGTAACTGCGTAATGCTGTAGTGTGATAAAATAGGTAGGTCGGTGTTCTTATCCCAGACATGCCGAGTGTGTGTGTGTGTGTGTGTGTGTGTGTGTGTGTGTGTGTGTGTGTGTGTGTGTGTGTGTGTGTGTGTCTATCTGCTGGTGGATAGAACAATGCTTTTTAGTAGTACTCACACTCCGTACGATTCCTGTACTCAACCTTGGCAAGGCTGATGATGCCACCCACCTAGGAATACACCTCTGGGATTGATATGACCCAGTAATCTCGATAGCGTGTTCTGTAACTGCATAATGCTGTAGTGTGATAAAGTAGTTAGGTCGGTGTTCTAATCCCAGACATGCCAAGTGTGAGTGTGTGTGTGTGTGTGTGTGTGTGTGTGTCTGTCTGCTGGTGGACAGACCGATGTTTTTTAGAGTACTCACACTCCGTACAATACTCAACTTTGGCAAGGCTGATGATGTCACCCACCTAGGAATATTCCTCTGGGATTGATGTGACCCAGTAATCATGATAGCATGTTCTGTAACTGCGAAATGCTGTCGTGTGATAAAGTAGTCAGGTAGGTGTTCTATTCCAAGGCAAAACAGGTGTGTGTGTGTTTGTCAGTCATATCCTATGTGTTGGTGGCTATGAGTGGCTAGACACTGGATGTGTTGAGGAGCGTGTTTTGTTGTTTCCCTATATAGTAGCCATAAATGTCACAATCAGCCAAGAGACTGGGTTGGCAAGACATACCCATACATTTGGCAATAGGCCTGGTGAATAATGTCAGCAACCCTAATATTACCCTGAATACAGTCTGAACCCGTGTGTCACACAGAAATGCACTTGCCTTGGGATTAACACCACTACATAATACAGGAGTCACTGGTTTCCTTTTCATTTGTGTCTAATGCTTTGTTGTCACGAGGTTTGTTCTTGAGATATATATACTATCTCTATGTATGTGTGTGTGTGTATATATATATATATATATATATATATATATATATATATATATATATATATATATATATATATATATATATATATATACGGACATTAACACAAATACATCTACGTGATGGAATACATGTCCTATAATGTTGAATGCCTGTCCTGGATGATATGTACGTGATAACATCCAATGTATTTATATCTGCCATGGCTTAGTGGTAAAGCACTTCATCTGTGGTGAGCAGGGTCTTGGTTTTGAGCCTTGCAGAGGCCTGTTATTTTGTTGCTGGGCAGAACAAGGGCCGTTGAATAGGATGTGAGTAAGGCACTTTTAAGCAGTTGTGTGCGGGTTTGCACCACGGTAAGCAGTGGTTAGTTTTGGGGAGGCTCAGTATGGGTCATGTAACTATGCATTAGCAGGCAATCCTATGCAAGTGAGGTAAAGGATAGTGAAACCCGGTTATCCCCAGGGTGTGAGGCAGATCCCAAGAGTATATGTTTATGGATAGCCTGGTGCAGGACTCAGATATGGGTGACATCATGGTGGGTGTGTCAGGCATACTGTATGTGGATTGGAGCCCTGTGTCTTGGGATTGCTCCTAGCTTAGCACATTAAAGCTAGGGGTGTGCCTATACCTGCCTAATGCAATTGGGAGGGACAACAACAGTAGGAGAGTAATCAAGGTGAACTAGCTGAGCTGATAGGTGATATGTATCAGAATCAGCCAATTACAGGGGCAGCAGACCAGCCCATCCCAAAACTCTACTATAAACTAAGCAAATACCTTCCCCTCTGATTTTTCCACACTCTACACCACTGGTGTATACATGTGGAAAAATTTTAACAAACAAACCTATGAAATGAGAAGGGCTGCAGCAGGCAACATAGACAAACATGTGCAAGAGGCTGAGGGTGGTGAAGATGTGAATGTTGCCGAACAATCCTCAGTAAGGAGACAGAAAAGAGTGTACAGACTCAGGGTAACCTACCATGGGCTACATGAGCTAGAGATAGTGGAGCGCTGTAGGATGGACAGAGACCTCCTACAGCAGAATGTTGAGCTGTGCTTGCCATACCTGACACATCAAACAAGCTGAGGGGAACCCATCCCAGTGGATACCAAGGTATGTGTAGGCCTAGGTATACTAGCCACAGGTACCTCCCAAAGCACAACTGGGGATATCATGGGGATCACAGGCATCAGCATCCATAGTATTCCACCAGTTCCTGGATGCCATGTTAGCGCATGCCAGTAAGCACATATATTTCCTCAACACAACTGAGGTGTTGACCAGCAATATGTGTCTCTCCCACCAAATAGCAGACTACCCTGGGGTAGTGGGTGCTATAGCCTACATGCACTTATGCATCAAAGCACCACCTGGTGAGCAAGGTAGGGCCTACATCAACCGCAAGGGCATCCCCTCCATCAACTCCTAGGTCATATGTGATGCCCAGGGCATTATAATGAATGTGTGTGCTGGCTGCCCTGGAAGCTATGACAATTCAGAAATATGGCATCTGATGCAGCTGTACCACAGCTTTGCCAATATGGACATCCCCTACGGTCACCTAGTGGGGGATGCTGGGTACCCACTGGAGCCGTGGCTGATGACACCCATCAGAAATGCACACACACCTGAACAACAACGCCATAATGAGGAACATGCACAGTCCAGGCATATAATAGAGTGTGTGTTTGGGATGCTTAGGTCACAGTTCCATTGTCTGGACACATCCGGTGGAGCCTTGCAATATTCACCAGCTACATGCACCCAAATTGTTATGGTATGTGCTATGCTACACAATATGATCCTGCGTAAACAGCTACAGCAGGAACAGCATGGGGCAGGGCCACACAGCCCCGCACCAATGCCAAGGACTGTAGAGGCACAGAGTAACTCAGAGGAGTAACAACCTGAGCCTAACCCAGTAGGCGGAAGGAGGCATGCCCAGTATGACCTGGCCTTGGCAAAGAGGCAACACATATCATATGAACTGACACAGTAGGGGCCCAGGGAATGTCACCCTCTCTGACTCACCCAGATAGTAAAAGGGATGCCAAACATGACACTACCTGTGCTCAGCCATGTATAGGGAATGTACTATGTGCATCTGACATAGGCAGCCCTCCAGCACCATCCTCAAGTCTGGAATACCCTCAAGGTAAGTCAATCAACCTACCAATTGCCAAATGTAGTAGAATGTGTTGGTACTTGTAGCTATGGTATGGATGTGAGCATGCAAGGGAATTGGGTGGCCAAATGTTAAGGCCGCAGACAGTAGACAACCGTAGTGGCACCATGACATCTGTAACACATACTGGAGTCACCATAGTAGCCAGTACTATACAGAGTGACAAAACCTACTGCATAAGACCCACACAAGTCTCAACCAGCTGGACAGGTGTAGACCGACACAAACAAATGCTGTATTATGTCCTCTGAATGTGCCCTATGGGTAACAGGGTATGCAGGTTGTGAAGGCTAGGAAGTCAGAAACTAATATGTTGGTAATTAAAGCCAAGATCTGTAGTACACTGGTATGCCTCAAGCCAGCACAGTGGGTAAGACTACACACTAAAATAGAGTGCCTGACATACCAGTACAGTACTAGCAAATGTGTGCAAGTGTCAGGTGTGCCCCACATCCAATGTACACTTATAGCAACAGTCAGGTGTGCCCTCCTGCTCCTGTGTAGGAATGTAGATACAGTCAGGTGTCCCCGCTGCTATGTAGAAATGTAGCAACAGTCAATGCCACATGACCAATGGATACCCTGCAGACACATCATGCTACCTGTTAGTGTACAACACAAAGGTCAGCACCACAGTTTAGACTACCTGGACATGTAACACATGTGATATAGATGTCCATACTGGGCATGCTCACACACTTGAAGGTATGAAGGCAATGTCAGTCGACAACATACTGAATGGTCATATTGGGCATGCTCACACACTTAAACACATGAAGTCCATGTCTGCAAACACCAGTGGTCTGGACGTATCTGGCGGTCGCAGTTCTTAGTGCAGACACATGTCAGTATGCACCACACCTTCCTTGCACACAAAGTGGATAGGAATACAGGCATATATGTAAGGACAACACACTATAATACATCTAAAGTAGACAGACATAGATGTGTGGAAGAGGGTGACCGTGACAAGGAGCCATCTGTGCCTGTCTCATCCAGCACACAGCAAAAGGCCCCCAAACACATGAGGTGCAGATGTCATTCATTACTAGCCACCTGTATCTGTCAGCATGTCAGACTATGTGGTGCACATGCCAGCTGTGCAACATGACTGTACAGGGAAGTAATCATCTAGTAGCTGTATACACGTACCTGTGACATATTGTCCCGTGTGCACTCACATGTGGCATGTCAACCCCTACATGACTGGGTTATGGCCCATGTACACACTGCCCTCCCCATAGCTGTATTATGACAAGCTTGCTGAGGTCATCCATTGTGAAATACACCTTTGGGAGAGCTGTAGCTCAGTAATCTCCATGGCACATCCCATAACTGCATACTGCTATAGCGTTATACTAGTTAGGTAGTAGTTCTAACCCCAGACTTGACAATTGTGTGTGTGAATGTGTGCACATCTGTCTGTCTCAGACTGTGTAAAGAGAAATGGTTTATAGGCTACCCACAGTCTGTACAAGTCATATACTCACCTTTGGCAATGCTGCTGATGTCACTCACCTAGAAATACACCTCTGGGAATGTTGTAGAGCAGTAGTCTCTGTTGTGCATTCTGTAACTGTGTATTGCTGTTGTGTGATAGAGTAGTTATGCCAGTGTTGTAATCCCAGACTTGCCAACTGTGTGTGTGTGTGTGTGTGTGTGTGTGTGTGTGTGTGTGTGTGTGTGTGTGTGTGTGTGTGTGTGTGTGTGTGTGTGTGTGTGTCCGTCTGCCTGAGGACAGATCAATGCTTTAAGAGTACTCACACTCCGTACAAGTCATATACTCATCTTTGACAATCCTGCTGATGTCACACACCTAGAAATACACCTCTAGAGCTGCTGTAACCCGGTATTCTCTGTAACATGTGCCATAAATGCGTATTGCTGCAGTGTGATACACTAGGTAGGTAGGGGGTTGAATCCAGGACATGGCAGATGTGTGTGTTTGACTGTCAGAGCCTGTGTGGTGGTGGCTGTGTCTAACCACTGGACATGTTGGGGAGCAGATCTTGCAGTTTTCATATATGGTGTCTGTCTTATGACACAATGCCCACCTCACAAGGCATGCAGATGTCAGTCAGCCATGGGACTGTGTTGGCAAGCCATACCCCTACATCTGGCAAAAGGCCTGATGAACAAATATGCAACCCTACTAGTACCCAGGATATGTCCTGCACCCATGTGATATACACAAACACACTTGCCTAGGATATCCTGCTATGTTGCTAGTACCATGCACATTGATGACAGATAGTAGGCATGCTGTGATTGCAGTGGGCTGCAGAGGACATGGCACCCTGTACAGCGATACAATAGGCACACAATGTGCCTTCACTATATTCCCCACTGGATGCCTGCAACATATGTGGTGCCATCAAATGTGATCCACAGAGGCCATATAATGCCGTACACATGTGGCCTGTATGGACCGATACCACTGACACCAGGGGATACCTGTATCTGCTATCAATGCAGGTGCAGGGTCGACCTGCTGACTATAAGCAGGTTTCGCCACAACAGGCCAGTATTGGCATATTGGAGGATAACAGTCTCTGTACACAACATGTGCCTGCCATACCAGGTACACCTGTACATGACACTGGATAGTATTGTTGGACATGCACATCCCAGACAATGTCCATGTCAAGAACTATCAATTACAGACATGGCATGCATTGCAAAGCTATGGCCATACACAATGGTAGCCAGGATGTCTGGGCAGTTCACGCAGTACCCATCTGTGTGGGACATTGCAGACACAACACCCTTGTACCACACTGCATACCATTGTCAGGTGGTGCAATGCCAAGGATTACTTCTCACCCAGCCTTGTACAGCCATCTTGCACAGCCAACCACTACACACCCATGAAGCAATGCATGCATGCATGTCAGTACTGGCACCTTGTGTATGCGCGTGGGTTATGATGTTCCCAACCACAGTCACTCCCAGTATAACCCCCACTGGCATACCAACAGATGTCAAACATGTTCACATGCCCTAGCCCATAGAACCTCCAGATATCCCCTGTGGTGCATGTAGTACCTGTGCATTACTGCAGTGTGGCAAACTAAGTAGTTAGGGAGTGTATCTGTGGCCCTGGCAAAGAGTGTCAAAGCGAGTCCATTATAGAGTGTGGTTGTGGTGACAATGGCATCCATTCACGTGGACAGCCATGTGTGCTGCACCTAATTTATGTCTACTATATCTCTGTTGCACATGTCTCTCACCAACACACATATATGTTCTTACAGCACAGCAACATGTCGGCTTTGTGGCACATGTAGCAACTGCATGCACTTGTAATAGTAATGACTAGTCAGCCAGGGGTTTGACCCCTGTACTGGTAGGTATGTGACAGACGATGCTTAGGTTTTAGTCTTCAGGCTCCTCTCTGATGTATGTTGTCTGTCCCTCCCACACACTCTCTGGTGGATGTGGAGGTGTACACCTGCTCAGCAGCAGCATGTGTATTGTAATTGATGGACATGATCAGGTGATGGCCTCTGCACCTGTTGCAGTCCTCCTCTAGCTGATTGCATGTGGAACAGCTGTGATGATGTTCCCATAGCCATTCGCATGATAAACACAGTACAATACCTAGGAACACCATGTTGGTGTTTGACCATGACAGTCGCTGTGAGTGGTACCTGGATGTGGTGTTTGGAAACGGCATCACAGATGATATCTGGGTGTTCCTCAAACATCATACGCAGTGGGAAATAGCCTAAAGACAGGAGGGTGATGTGCCAGACATGACTACTGCATGTACGTGTAGCTATGCCTCATTGAGACTACTGCCTGTTTAACATGCTGTGTGTGGTAATGGCTATTCTGCATGTTTTTTAACAGACATGACAGTGCTCTGTTAGTGAGGTACCCCCATCTGTAGGGCCATCTGTGGACTGGTCAGTGTGTGGAATCATTTGTTTCCTGTGTTACACACTGAACACACACCTGTGCACAGCAGGAGCATAGTGTGAGGATTGCTGCCAGTACATGGTGATAGGGATGTGTTACTGCCATTACATCCCTGACTGGACATATGTCATATGACACAGTGGCATGACAGACACTGCCTGGGGTTCTCAGTGGCAAGCCAATAATGGGCCACTGTTCATAGCTGCATTCACACTTCTACACTTTGTACAGATGGCATGTAGTATATATGCATGTGTTGTGCTCCTTCTGCAAATGTATACCATCTGTTGTGTTGGGTTGATGGTCATATCTATGCATACTGTTGTAAGTAATCCGGAATGCTGTTGTCAATTACTAAGCCATATCTGTGTTTAAACTGTAACACCATAGGATGTATGGGTTTGGAGGTCCTGGCAGAACCTCCTGTCCCACTTTAGCTGACCATGGCATCGGGCACCAGCACATCTGTGGCCCAGCCTTGGACCTCAACCTCTGTTGGCTCTGCACCACCTTCTGGTGGCACTAGCACTAAGGATGGGGACTGCCCCCCCCAGGGAGCAGGGCCAGACAGGAACATGTCCGCTGTCATGCAGTCCCAGACGTGGTGCGTTGGGGGCTCAATAAGAGGTTCTGAGGCCAGTTATGCAAGCTCAAAAGTGGAGTGTCACATTTATAGGGTGAGGTCGCCCCTCCTGGACAGCCCCCAGCACTGCCTCCTTTGCAGCTGTTTTGGTGCAGTGGTGGCTGCCCATGGCTGGGGACCTCCGTCCCACTGTTCCCATGGCCTTGTGAATGCCAAACACCCCACCCTGTCCGAGGTGTATCGCCCCACATGTGTCATATACCAACCCTGTATGCTGTCTTGTGTGTGATCCTACCCTACCTATCCTCCATGGGCATACCTACTCTCCTTCCCCCACATCCCACTCTCACCCTACCGAAACATAAGGCCAATCAGTTCCTAGGACAACATTTGCCCCATACATAGCTGTCCATTTCACACACATACCCACTGGACATATGTAACCCTTGTAATATGCATCACAACATACTCTTGTTATCCTCACCCCTGTCCCTCAGACTCACAGTCCTGGTATGCACATCACTCCTAAATGTTCCAGGTACATGTGATGCAGATGACCCCACTGTACACACAACACTACCGGTCCCTCTCTGGTTACCCCATTTACCTTTATCATGATGATGATGTTGCACACAGCAACTTGCAAGTGTACTGTTCTCACATAATGATTGGACAGGTACTGTTGTGTTAATGTACATCACATGCACAGAGTGATGTATACAGCCAATGTACAACTGTTTGCATGTATGATTGACACATGTCTGTCTGAGAGAGTCTTGATATTACATAGGACAACACCACTACATAATACAGGCATCACTGGTGTTTCCCTTTTCATTCATTTGTAATGCTTTGTTGTCACATGGTATGTTCCTGATATATCTCTATATATGTATGTACCTATATGCTGGACATAAACACTCACACATACATCTACATGATGGAATACATTCCTATACTGTTGAATGACTGCGCTGTATGATATGTTTGTGGTAATGTCCGATGTCTGTATATATGCCATGGCATGTTGGTAAATCACATTAGCTGTGTGTGCAGGGTCCTGGTTCTGAGCCTTGCAGAGGCCGTTTATTTTGTTGCAGGGCAGAACAAGGCCATTGGATATGCAGGGATTAAGGCACATTAAAGCAGTTGTGAGCGGGTGTGAGTGGATTTGCATGGTGTTATGCAATGCTAACCTCTGGTTACAGCTTCTTACACTCAATTAGCCTCTACATTGCTTTACCAGTGTAATACTTGCATACTGGTGGCCAAACAGGCTTACACCTGCTTGCTCACACACTTGCAAATGCACTGACATTGTTGCTTGCATCTGACACTCACAACCCCGGGTGGGAATGAGGGCCACAATATTACCTTGTGATGCCTATTACATCAGAATTCATGCCTACAGTATTGGGAATGGCTGCCCATTAGGCGACGGCATGCCATTCGACTGTACGGAATCAGTGGCCTGTCCAGTGTTTTATTCATATTATTTCTGTGTTCCTCTTACAACCTGCACCCATCTGGCAGATACATGGGAACTGAGACTCTTCAATACAGACAAGTAATTGGGTTTTGGGACCCACATCCATCAACTGAGTCATGCTACTGCATAGCAATTATTCTGTCATCTTTCTAAGGTAGTCAGTGGAATATGTGCTTTCTGTCCCTATCAGACCTCTCATAAAATTGGGGAAAAATGAAGACATCAGGGACACATTTAAATTATTGGTGCTATCAACCTGACACATTGACAGACTCAGAGCATATGTATTCATACACATTGTCTGAGGTACATACTGTTTATGACTCTTAATTGTTGTTGTTATTCATTACATGTAATCCACCACCTTTCCTTCTAATATCACTAGTTCTAGGAGGGTTTAGGTGGGACAGAGTTAGAATCTGAGTTGAAATCAGGGATATCCCTGGTAATTGGGGACAGTTCAATGATATGGTCCCTATGCGTTCCCCCAATGGTTTACAGCCTATCAAGTGGATGTGCTCTTAGGGGTTGGGAGGTATGGGTCAACTATGCCCATATCAGAATATTACTCACATCCCAGGGGTGGTTCTAATACGGCTCTGCCAGCCAACACCTGCATGCCTAGGCCCATAATCGCATACCCATAGTTCCCCCACCTGCCACTCCTCTACAGCAGTTATCCTTACTCTGGGTGCAGGTGCGGTATAAACACACTACTTCACACTGCCCACTCTCCCCGTGTTGGAACACATGTATGTTGTGTCAACCCATGGGTTATCATGCTTGCACAACCTACTGGTCTGTGTACATCTACAGCCTGGTTTGATAAATCATTACAGGGTCTGGCTCCAATCATTAATTTTTGGTGTCCCACAAGGGACATCAATGTCTATGTTTCAAGATTAGACCTTTCAGGTCTCTCCCACTGGTAGTATCCTGCCGGTGGTCTGGAAAGCAGTGGTGTGTTTACCTTTATTGTGTTTCTGTATGTCTCACTGGCCTAGCTGGGGGGTGGGGGGTGATGCTACATGTTACACGTTTGTTTATTGGACCTCCCACCTCCATATGCATGGCCTGTGAACATATGTTACTCGTAACTGCTGTATCATATCCTAGCTAAATGCATCTGTATATTTACTGTCACACATATATATATATATATATATATATATATATATATATATATATATATATTTACATTAATGTATACAGATATATCTGTATATGTATGCATACATGTATATTTATATCTTGCTGTATATATATATATATATATATATATATATATATATGTATATATATATATATATATATATATATATATATATATATATATATATATATATATATATATATATATTTATATAAATTTAATGACATATGGGTCTATGGTTGTCTGCATATGTATATGTTTATATGTGGGTATGTATCTGTATTCTTTGTATGTATACATACATACTACAGTGAGGGAGAGGCATATCTCTATGTTGCTATGGGTAGATATACACACACATACCTCTACATATATACGTCTACATCTGGTTATTCCATTCCTTGCTATATAGATTACACTTTGCTTTAGTGGGTCTCACAGTGGGTGTGGCAGCTCATTGGCTGATGCCTCTGCCCAATGAACACATTTGTTTGCATCACTAGGGCTGTCCATATAGGGCCACATCAGCCAACACCTGCACACCTAGACCCATAAGTAGCTATCCATAGTTCCCCCACCCTCACCTGCTCAATAGCTCCCATCCTTACTCTGGGTCCTGTTCTGTTCTGGACACACCACTACACGCTGCCCACTCTCCACTTCACGGGACCCATTTCATACAATTGTCTTGGCCCATAGGTCATCAGGGTTACCCACCCTTGTATTCCGAGTCTGTTTACACTGTGGATAAAATGGCCAGTCTATTGCCTTTATTTCGTTTGTGCAAATTTTGGGGTGTCCCGCAAGGGACACTCCAGTCTGTGTTCCAAGATTACAATCCACAGGTGCACTGTGTACCCTCCCTGTTGTATCCTGCCTGCCATCTGGAGAGCAGTGGACTCTTTACATTGTTTGCGTGTATGTTTCCCATGTCTGGCTGGGGGTGGGTGGTGGAAGGGCATGCTGTGTGCTTCATGTTTCATGCTTGGGCTCCTCACTTCCATTGGCATAGCCTGTCAAAATATGTCATTCCTGTGTGCTGTTCCATATCAACACCATTACACAATGGCCAGTCCCTACTCTTATAGAGCCATCCCATCGGTTTACTCACTCCACATATCCTCAGAACTCCCATACGTTTAGTCCACAAACATTCGTGATGTGAGCGTCCGAAGGAATACTATTCTCAATTACTGAGTTGCCCAACATAGAACACGCATGTGTTTATGGCAAGATTAGACTCTATATGTCATTACATCCTTACTCCCGTTAACATGACACTACAATTAATTAATATGTATGACTATGTGGTAACACACACGTTACATATGGTAGCCTAATTATGTACGTGTTCAGCGTATTTCTTTTACAAATAGACTGGTTTAGCACTTGGCATTGCTGTAGTGGGCAGATCACAGGAATGATTCCATGTGTGGGGAAGCCCTCACATTTGATTATCGTCAGCACAGCACTGACTTTGGACACTGTACACACCTCTGCATTCTAGCTCTTTCGTCCCATCCCTCTTCTGCACAGCCTATTATTCCATCTATTGTCGATGTTTGTATGTGCACATTCCTGTTATCTATGTCTACAAATGGAATGCATGCGTTACAGTGAATGTACTTCTATATATTGATGTCTGCATGTGTGTATGCATATATACCTATTATGAACTCGCTGACCTCCATGTGGTGGTCCAGTTAGAACCAGGCCATCCAACCCTGGCACACCTGGATCCATAATTTCATACCCATAGTTCCTCCACCCCACTCGTGTTCATCTTACATGCGTAACGTCCAATATCCACTTATTTTCACAGCCATGACACACCTCCAAACATTGCCCTCTCCAGAGCGTTAGGGGCACTACACATATGTTGTCCCACCTCGTTTATTCTCAGACTCTCCCACCATTTAGTCTTTGAACATAACTGCCCTTGCTTGTGTAATGGATGACGCCCAAATGCAACTTTTGGTAGTCCCAGCAGGGACTACTCTCTGTCTGTGTGTAAAGTAGACTTAGCAATTCAACAATGTTACTCCCACTGGTAAAACCCTTGCTGTGGTGTGAGTAGCAGTACTTTGCTCACTCCTGGCCAGCTTATTATGATATACGCTGACAGCAATCTATAATACTATAGTTGCTGTTGACTCCCTTCTTATCCCTTGTCTAGCTTTATTGTTACGACATTCATTCTTCATATATATATATATATATATATATATATATATATATATATATATAAATATATATATATATATATATATATATATATATATATATATATATATATATATATATATATATATATATATATATATATATATATATATATATATATGTGTGTATATATATATATATATATATATATATATATATATATATATATATATATGTATCTTTATATATATATATATATATATATATATATATATATATATATATATATTTATATATATATATATATATATATATATATATATATATATATATATATATATATATATATATATATATATATATATATATATATATATATATATAGTACATCTGTACATACTTATATACATTTCCTATGCTGGGCACTGCAAACACCCGTGCACTCGCATATGCTTACTGTGCTGCCGCTTATTTGTGCTTACTTTTGCCTTATTTATTATGACAGTACCACTTTGATTGAAAGGATCTGGTTAAAAGTCCCAGACAATACTCAGGTTCACTTTTACATGTTATTATGTCGGTTAAACAACAGAACGACATTCATTTCACAAGGAAAATGATATGTGCTATATTCGAACTTGAACCGTGAATGGCTGCTCATTAGGTGGATGCTCTAACCACTACACTATTGGTGTTTTGCTTCATTTATATGAATAACCATGGTTCATGATTACCTGAACACACGCCTCAACACTTCACTAACACAGCAGGCATCCATTCTCCTGCTGGAAAAACCGCACCACTACACATGCACCATTCCTTACTGCTCTGGACCCATCCCGCATGTAGACTCACTCTAAGTATATTCAGACTTCCCAAGAATATAGTCCTGGCACATACGTTCATATGATGGTCAGGGTGTTCATATGGTCATCTGGGTATAAGCTCGTCCAACTGGGGACCGAGACTGCCCTGTACCCATTTGAAAGTCGGACTTCACACATGGACAAAGTTACTCCCACTGTTAGCATCCTACTTGTGGTTAGAGATGCAGGGGTTTTGCCCACCTCTGGCCAGCTTGATATGTTAGCACTAGATAATACGGGTGTTCCGCTGCTGTTTTCCTTCACATTCATTATGAATGCTTTCTTGTGCCCATGTTCATTCTGGAGATATATATATATATATATATATATATATATATATATATATATATATATATATATATGAAATATCTGTACGTACGCATGCATATACATCTGCATGATTAATTACTTTGATCATACTGTTGAATGACTGTGCTGTCTGCTATGTTTGTGATAACATCAGAGTTAGGTATCACCGCCGTGGCTTAGTGGTAAATCACATTGGTTGTGGTGTGTAGGGTCCTGGCGTCGAGCCTGGCTGAGGCGGTTTATTGTGTTGCTGGACAGAACAAAGGACATTGGACAAAGGGTGAGTACAACACTTTTAACCAGCAGTTTTCATTTTGCCATGTTTAACCGCCGTTTCCCATCATGCGAACACCTTCTACATTCTTACTGTGATACGTCACCCCAATTCACATTTTAATGGTATTATATCATTATATAGCATAAAATTAGCAGGATATGCTCGTATACGGATTACGCATCGTAAATGGTGAGTGCTGCAGTCAAACCTGCAACGTCTGCTTGATAGGCGGCTGCTCTAACCACTACGATATTGCTGTGCTGCTTCATTTGCATGTATACCCATGGTTCATAGTTACCAGAACAAATGCAGCAAAACATCACTAACACAGTAGTCATCCATTCTCCGGTCGGAAATAAACCACACCACTACACATGCGCCATTCCCTACTGCTCTAGGCAAGTCCCGTATGTTGGCTCACTCCAGGTATATTCAGATGTCTCAAGCTTATAGTCCTGGGACATAACATTCATATAATGGTCAGGGTGTTCAATTAGTCTTTTGCTTTTGGCTCATCCGAATGGAGACTGGGACTGTCCTGTACCTGTTTGAAAGTCAGACTTCGCATGTGGATAAAGTTAGTTCCACTGTTAGCATCCTACCTGTGGTTGGGGACACAGGATGTCTGCTCACCTCTGGCCAGCTTGATATGACAACACTAAATAATATTGGGGGGGGGGTTGCTGCTGTTTCCCTTCACATTCATTATGACTGCTTTATTGTTACCTTGTTCATTCTTCATGTGTGTGTATATATATATATATATATATATATATATATATATATATATATATATATATATATATATATATATATATGCATATACACCTGCATACTTATTTACATATCCCATACTGTTGAATGACTGCCACTTACCGCTGCCCCTATATCCGACGGCCATTATTCTGGGCATCATATAAAATTAGCAACCCTTGCATGGTTTGGACCCAGGAACGGAAGCACCTTAGTCACCAGTTTGACCACTACACCATCTGTGGTACATTCTGCATGGATGGTAGTTAGGATATATGACTTTATTACAGGCATTCCACACTACTGGCAACAAATGTGACAGTTGGTTAGTGTACATATGTATAGTACATGTTAATGTTTATATGTTTCTGAAAGACATATGTGTACATTTGCAAGTATACATATTTATAAATAGGACACATACTTGACAACTACTTATATGGATGTATGTGTGATGTGTAGCTGTAGCTATGCATATATAAGTATGCACATTTATAGATGTATGACTACATATCTGGGGTTGCACATGGCCATGTATATGAACACCTGCATCCTGGAGGGACGTGTACTGTTTGTATACAGGGGTTGTGTGCATCATTACGACGTGGAAAATGGACAGGGTATACAATTTTTGGACATGTACTATTTGAACGATGGCTATGGGGAAGCTTCTAGGGAACATGTGAAAGGTATATATTCCCAGAGACGTGCATCACGGTCAGGTGTTTAATCCCGGGTCGTAGGTTATGCAGTACCGGCTGGTGGCTGAGCATGGTTTTGGACAACTACTGCTAATGCAACTTGTGTCCGGATGTCTACGGGGCTGGAAATCGTGTTGTGCCACAAAGTCTAATCTTTAGAACAGACACTTATCCCATGAGGGATGTCCAAAAATTGTGGATGCCAATGACTGCCATTCTTTTGGCTTTATGAAAATGAGGGAGGGTTATACATGCATGGGATACCTCGTTTGCAAGCTTGAGACTGCCTAAGGTGAGACTGGCTACTAGATGTGGGTAGGGGGCACTATGTGCAGATATAGCTGGCCCAAGTTAACAGCCCTAGTATGGGTGGTTTTGGTGGACATTCAGCTAGGGAGGGTGGTGTGCTGTGGAGGGGATGATGGGTATTCAATTATGTATCCAAGTGTGTAGGGTTTGAATGGCTCAGTTCAGACCAGACCATTATGTGGGTGTGAGCCGGTACTGTTTCTGTACAGGTGTATCGCACATTTTAATGTTCATATGTTTGTGTGATTGTGTTCTGCAGTATGGCCTGTCAGGGTGTATTGGGGATGTGAAAGTATGTTCATCCAACCCAGTCTCCCCTTGGCAAATTATTACATTACCCGTCACCCCACCCAAATTCCACAAACGCACCATCCATCCCTTCTCTGGCTGCTGGCCCATGGCACAGACAGTAGTACACATTGCATACTCTACATATCTCTGGTACCAATATGGTTGTGAGGACAACCTAGCATATTTGGTCTTCCACATGCTGTACTTCACGCACATAGGTACACGCAAATACTTATCTTTCATGACATGGTAGGTTGACCCGGGTAATACCCTTTCATCTCTGGGCCATCCAGATAAGGAAAACTTGGACTGCAAATGGCCAGATATTGAGTGAATGCTCTGACCATTGGGCTAGGCTTAGCAAAGGGCAGCAGCATGCAAACACACTGCATTTCCCTTCCACTTGGTATAAAAATCAATACTACAATGAAATACAGACATGGGGTTTTAAATGTCATTGTTCAAGGGACAGGGGCTCAAAATTCAGCTACGTGCTTTTGTGTTTACTCCTGTGATTTTATTTTGGTGCTCACAGAACTCTCTAGTATGCTTTGCGTACATTTCAGTATCCACGGACACTGACAGGAGTTATAACTATTAGAGGCATGCTGTACTAGTCAGCATTTTAGGTTGCGCGACTGTAGCCGACATGTTCATGCCACCGTGCAGCGCTTAAACATGCCCCCTGCACTCGCACACATTTCATGTGCACGTGGATGGTGCGGCAGTGCTCCTTCATTAATATGCATATGGTGCTGCTGCACCATCTCTGCTGCACAGTCGGTGCAAGCCTAACACTGTCCTTGTGCTGAGCTTCATGAATCCCAGGGATTGACATAAAACTGTTAAAAGCAGTATGCAAGTTTAAATGTGAATGCCTATAGAACCATGTAGAAGGGAATTAAATTAAATTCTAAACTTTTGCTGTGGATGTACAAAAGTGCTATATAGAAATAGACACTACCATAGAAGGAGTATATCAAGAACATCTAGGGAAGTGCAGACCTTACTTCTCAGAACAAACTACAAGAGATAACCCTGAAACTGAATTCAGGGATGAGAAACTCAGGTTCCCCATTACATATACGAGTGATGTCAGTCAATTTTGTGATATATTTAGGAAGAAGTGGAACATATTATTAGCCACTAAAGAACTTGAAGGCGTCATAGACTCTGGACCTCACTTCTCATTTACAAACAACAAAAATCACTTAAAAGGCAGTTATGTTATAAAACTCAAACACATAAGTCCCTGAACACATCAGATAGGATAGGGACATATATGTGCAGGAACTGCAGAGCTTGTAAGTACATTTTCTCATGTCTCACTTTTGTACATCCGCAGCAACAGTTTAGAATTTAATTTAATTTCTATTCAGACTGCAGGACTAGAAATATAGCATATCTTAGTTTTTGCCAATATTGTAAAGTTTTTATGTGGGCAAGACTAACAGAATGCTCAAAGAACGCATTTTAGAACATATGAGGGACATAGTAAACAAAAAGGAGAGTAGTGCCCTAGCTAAACATGTAGAAGCTGAAGGGATGCACCATGTTTTTAAATTTTTAATTTTAGAAGTTCTGCAAGAAAATATCAGAGGGGGTGACATTAGAAACAGAACAGAAGAGGCTAAGCAAAAATGGATTCTGCAACTAAATGCAGACAAACCCCCTGGCATTAATGAAGCTGTTTCTTTGAAACAATTTTTAAAGGCAAGAGCCTTAAAGCATGAATTCCCTTCTACATGGTTCTATAGGCATTCACATTTGAACTTGCATACTCCTTTTAACAGTTTTATGTCTATTTATGTTTTTTCTACTATTTTTTAATTAATTGACTCTGATATAAATATTTAATTGTTTGTCTTAACTGATTGGTTACTTTGAATATATATATATCAATTAAGGCATGGGATGTTTTATTAAGTCTGATGAAGTGACTTGGAAGGTCATGAAAGCACTGACTTTGTCCTTGCAATAAAGAATTTCCCTTCTACTGTGGCAGTTCGACTTTTTATACATACTATTGGTTCTGAGGTGAAGACTGAGCTATTCATCTGGTACCTGTGTTTTGTCTTTCTCCAAGTTTAGATTATTATAGCTTTCCAGAGATCCAATACTGAAAAAAATGTACACTAGTAATTGGATTGGCTTCTGCATGTGGCTTCTTCAAAATTAATCAATGCCTTCCCATCTCCAATATCTTTAGTTTTGGAGAATCTTGACCACATTCTTGGCAAAAGACTTATTTGTTTCCCAATTTGTAACTTTATCCATGGAGAAAATCACCAGTCTTTAGCTTCATTGAAGGGTTGCAAGTCCTTATTGTAAGGTGCATTCCTCTTAAGATCACATACTATCAGTTGCCATCCCTCCAGGAGCTCTTTGCTTTATGCTGGAAAGGTGAACTGCCCTTTATTTTTAGCATGCAACTTCAGGAGAAGTCAGTGTTTTATCCAAAACATTTCCTTTTATTAAAAAACCTTTACAGAATGGTGTAGGAAATTCAAAGGCAGCAGTGAATTCCAATAAAGAAAAAGGGGAAAGAAAAGAACACAGAAAGGAGAATGAAAATCAAGAAAGGAGAAAGAAAAATAGGAAATAATAGTCGATAACTTTCCAAAAAGATTGGACTGAAGAAGGGAAAAAGGGAAGAAAAGAAAAAAAAATATTCCCCAGGATTTAATAAACTCCATGTAGGTGCAGTGTAGAGCCTACACAGAGTGTTACCATGTCCATGTACATGGTTCCCCCTCGGCAGTGTGCCATGCATATTAATCATGGCTCTTTGCTGAGGGAGAACTGTGGAAAATGGTTATTGAATCAGTGTAAAGAGTGTAGGGCCAACTGCATCCACAGATGAGTAAGAGACTCCCTGCACTGTCCACTTGTATTATTTCAATGTTATTTTGTCTTATTTTTATTTTTTAAAGTGTGCTTGTGCAGCACGGCTTGGAGCGCAGCAGTGCTAAGTGCCACCGAGACCCCTGCCAGACATCTAAAAATAAAACCCGGATGCATTTCATTATTTATTTAAATGTCATGTTTAGGTGTAGCTGAGCAGGTTTGCGTGGTGCGGTGCAGTGCTCAGCAGTGCTTATAGGTAGCTCAGAGGCATATGTAAAGGTATAGCAAAATTCCACATATTCTCATAACTAAATGGGTAGAAGTACAGCCTCATGCGCAGTAGGTGCAGGGTTTGAATACATGGAAGGAAAAATAAGCATTTATTTTTGAAATACAAATTATGCCAATTATTTTTAAATTCTGGCCCGCTGCACTCCGCTAAGCTCTACTAAGACCTGCTAAGCACCATATAAACACAATAATGGCTGAAAATGTTTATGCATTGCTCGGCTCTGCTTGTCTAGTTTGCGCACTGTTAAGCACTGCTAAGCATACAGGCCTTGGAGTTTTTGCACTGCTCAGCTCAGCTGTGCTGGTTTGCATGCTGCTAAGAGAAGGGCCACATCATTTTTAAATGTTGCCCAATGGTGTGTAAGGGTGGGAAAACAGCCTATATTAAGCTCAATAGGTGGGAATGCAGCATAATCTATTGGAGTTCTGTCTCTGAAGGATACTATGGCAGGTGTTGGTGATGGTTCGCACTTTTGGGTGCAGCTTTGGGGCATTTGGGATTCCAGAGTCATGGTTGGACTCCTAGTAAAAACATGAAGACCGGCTGCTGCAGGGAGGTTTCCAGGGCTCAGAGTATAAGGCAGAGGCCTGGGACTGGCTGGCAAGAGGACTCATCAGTGCTACTGGTGTCCCCTGCACAGGTGACCAGTGCCATCACCACCATGATGACCTGAAGAAATGAAAGGGGGATCTTGTGGACATCTGTCTCCAAGAACTAGGACAGGGAATGCCCCACAAGTGTGTAAGTGCTTTTACCTCTGTTTCACAAATATCTAATCTGAATGTCTGCTAAACTAGTATGTGTAATGGTTTGCTTCTCTCCCAACAGCTGCAGAGGAGAGGGCTCACAACATTGAGGCACATGCTGGGCACTTGCCAGGATGTACCATGAGTGTGGTGAGTATGGATGTATTATGCTAACTGTAGTGAAATAAGCAAGAAAGAGTAAAGCATTAACTGCAATAAAGCATATAGAGTAATGTTTGTATTGCAATAAATGTTGACTTAGAGCTGTAGTGCAATAAATCAATAATGCCAACTGTAGTGCAATAAAACCATGAAACAATGCCATTACTTGCATTAAAGTATATACAATAAAGTCTGTAGTAAAATAACTGTGGAAGTAGAGCTGTATTACAAGACCTGAATAATGACAACTGTTGTCTAATAAAAACTTGAAACAATATCAGAAACTGCATTAAGGTGTATACAATACAATCTGTAGTGCAATAAGTGTGGAAGTAAGAATAATGCCAAGTATTCTGCAATAACATATGGACCAATACCAATAACACCAAGGTAAATTGTGTACATTAGGATTGTCTTGTTTTAACCATTGCAGTTCAGCTGTATGCATTCAGGCTGTAAGGTAAGGTGCTGCAGTCAAGTATAACGCTGTAATATCTGTAGAATGCAAATATAATGGCTGACAAACATATTGTTTAACACATATAGTACCATTCAAGGCTGTTTATAGACCAATATTGTTCACATAATGCTTTGTCATCCACAAACAGCAGGTAAGTAAGGTATATGGATGAGGTAGTCCATTCCATGATCTGATATTGTTTGTTGACTTCACAGATATTTCAAACCAATAACAATATATTGTGTACACCTGCATTCTATATACTAATGTATAGGTTACCTACTATGTCTGTCATGCTTGTGTTTCATGCATGTGTGTTCTACTGTCACTGCAGTCTAGTATAGAATTGTAGTACTACTACCAGGTCATATGTTGGTTCCAGGTAAGCTCTAGGCAAATATCAGTCAGTCAGTAATCAGTAGTGACTCAGTAGCTCAGTTTAATAAATGCTCTGTCTGTAGTACATTTTGTGACACACAGATCAGGGTTCGAATACAGTGCTATGTCGCACTATTACAGTATCAGTCACATAATGTTTCCAGATTCGCTCTCCACAAGAACTACGGGTAAATTGGTGAGGCAGCTCATATTATGAGTAAATAATTGTGTCTTTAGATGGCACAGACTGTTAAATTCATTAGCAAGAATGTGAAAATATAGCATAAAATAAAGGAAATATATATAATAATAATAACATAAAATGAAATAAATAACGTGTCTAATCTTGGTATAGCTGTATGCCTAGAGTGTCTGTGAAAAGTTGCTGCAACCAATTCATACATTCCATGCAGATGCCCTCTGCAGTCACTGCTATTGGGTTCTATCCCCATGCCTGCCAAGCAAGGCATGATATTTGTTTAGTTTCTGTACTGTGCACATACATGTCTCTCAAGTGCTGCACTGTCACAAACTGTGAATAGTAGTACATAATCTATCTGTCCCAGGATTACCATTGAAATGATTACCTAAATTACAAAGTAGCACTACTGCAGCCCACAGTACACCTTGGTAGTTATATAGGTCCACCTGATGTGCAAGTGTTCTTCTGCATAGCTGTGTACCTGCAGTTGTTACTACATAGTCCATACTGTCCCATGAGAATAGCTTGAGAGGTACGTACATGCTACAGCAGCTATAGGGGACTTGTACACATAAAGAAAGGACAGACCCATAGAGTAGATAATAGTGCTGTTGTCAAGTAAGTAGCCTATAATAGTACTAATGAACTGTTTTTCTCTCTCTCTCCCCACCCCTTATCTTCATTTATGTATTATTGTTATCCATTGGTTATGCTTTACCATTAACATTTGTTGTTAAATTGACTGTATTGTGGGACATGTGTATTATTATTATGTATTATAATGGTTGCATATCAGCATATCTTATTTAATTACCTATTTTGTTGGTCTTATGCTGTAACTGCTACTGGCATGCTGTTATACTGACTGTTCTGTCATTTATTGTTGTGTTTCACATAATATGCATTGATATGTAATTGGGTTATTTCTATTGTTTTGGCATGCTGTTATTATTAGCAATGTTTTGTTCATAACTAACCTATACTTACTGCCATACCTCCATCACCACAGCACATCAGTGTAGGCCAGTTCCCAGTGATTTGCCTACCTTGCCTCAACTGGCCATAGTACCAGGTCCTAGCACATCTGGGACCCAGGCTGGTGGTGCCCCCTCGGCTGCCCCTGCACCGCCTGTGGTATTGGGTGGGACTGTCTCAGGGGACAGGACCTGGACTCCACCTGGGAACAGTGGCGGAGGTGCTGTAGTCACTCAAGAGCAACTGGCAGTCCTGGTGCACAGGTTCATTCACTGTTCCTATGAATGCTGCCTGGACCAGATTGGGGGCACACTGGCCAACCTGGTATGGCAGGCTGGCCCTGGCACCCAGCCTCAAGCACAGCCACCTTCTGGGCAGTGAAAGAGCAGTGTTGACTACCCATGGTTGGGGATGTCAGTCATGCTGCTGCCATCTGGAGGCACAGGCGACTGCAATTCCACAACAACCTCCCCATCCAAGGTGTTTACCCCCCTCATGTGTCACACACTGCCCCTGTCTGCTGTCTTGTCTGTCTGCTCTCACATCCTCTCCTACTCAACTTACCTCCACAAACGTACCTATGTCCCTTCCCTAACATTCCACTCTCTCCTTTAAAAAACTGGGCACTTGTCCTACAAAAAACTATCGTCCATTCAAAGCTCTCCATTTCGCATGATTGTCCACTGGACACAAGTAATTTGGTCCAGTTGACTTGACAACACATTTATGTTGTCTTCACCGCTCTCTCTGTGGTTTGAGAGTTCAAATTCATCTAGAAAACCTATCAAAATTCACAGCTGTTTCTGTATAAGAAATGGATAGCTATGGTTTTTCCTACACCCATTCTGCCAATCCCTGTCTGCCTTTCACATTGTTTTTCCCCCTGCTTGCCAGATTTCATAACATTCCTGTCACCCCCTTTTTCTTTTCTTTATATATTTTTAGTGTGGGTTTATACAGAGTGGCTTGACGTGCCGCTTAACTTAGCTTTAATGACTATATGTGTCAATTACATTGTTACTCACATGTAGAGAATAAGCAGCTCTGCCAAGTGTCAAACCCAGGTTCCTCTTAACTATAGCACATTGTTTTAACCCACCACCCTACACTGGTTGTAGATTAAACAGTTGTTACTAGCAAAACATACTGTTTGCAACTTAAAGTCAGTATATATGTAGCTGAAATAAAAAACTAATGTGAAAACTGGGAGTTTACCTTGGACTCTGTTGCAATAATACATAATAATAAAGACATACAAATTGATGCCAGTGATGCCTGCGATAGAAGGTATATGTGGCCTTTTATCAGCAGTTTGTGGAAAGACACCTGCTAAGGCAGCAATGTCAAAGTATAACTGGGACCCTGGTGCAGAAATACAACCATATAAAGCCAAGCACATACTCATGGATGTATAAATGTTTCTCACAGCCTGTTTATGTGCACATATATCTTGCAAATACACATGCTTTTGCAGCAGCTCAGTCTGATAAATCCCATGCATGTAGTCCATTTCACTCCACACATTCCTGGGTTCAAATCCAGTGTTGTGTTACACTTCAATTACATTATTGTGAAGACAGCAAGTAATGAATGAGTCATACAATCTTAATCTCCACAGGTTACTGCTACTTAATTAAGTGCTACCCAGTTTTGTAAGACAAAGGCCTGCAGGCAGAGACACAATGCACATATCCATATAGCCTAACTATATGTCGCCTACTACTCTGTTATTTGCGCTGCTGCATACCAGATGTACCTTAAGCACATGCCTTGATTGCACTGTATACAATACCCTTACTCTGGCTCTGCCATTATGACAGGCCTGACAGCTCATGCAGTGACACGTACAGGTTGCTGTCAACCAAATTGTTCACACTCTCCCCTATGTGTTGTAGGCTGCAGCAGACAGCTGCAGCCTGTAGCATACACAGCTGCATGAAAATGTAGCTGCTACAGCCCTACCATACCTCCCAACCCCCTATAACAAGGGATCTGGACACAGCCATACTTAATGGGGGCAAAGCCCCAGAGATAGAGACATGTTTAGCAGTTTGCCCCTACAAAGATAGTACATTGATAGAATAACAGCTATTGCAGTAGCATGCATAGTCTGATGAGTATGAAGTGTGACACACACATGTCTATTCCCTTACTGACCTCAGCCCACAATGATTGTCAGTGCATTATCAGAAGTCCAAAATGTCATGTGACACTGACCACACATATGAGGCAACACTTTGGACATACTTCATAAATCTCTACAGTGGATGGTGTTTATACCTACTATCTGTTATGCTGTAGTCTCCACACCTCAGTAATGTCCATCTCAAAAACTAAGAAAGGGGCGAAGACCTACATGAAGACCTTATATACTGTACTGTAGTGGCACGTCATTGGCTAATGATAGTGCAATACAGCTGTTTTGGCTCAAGTAGCAATTCTGAGCCACAGAATGTTGCAGAGGCAATTACCTGCTAATGAGTAGTACCTTAAAAAGGCAAGCAGCTGGTTATGAAGAGCAGGTCTGTATGAGACTTAACGCACACAGAGAGTGTATTATCAACAGATTACTAAAAGCAAGGTTCAACAAGGGGAACCGCACTCCACCGGGAATATGTAATAGATTTCTCCCTATAAAATGATGCAGAGGGTAGGATGGAGGTATGGAGAATAGGTATTACAGCAGTAAGCTTGTCTTAGATCTATGGTAATGACATGTCATTGATACTCTGCTGTCCTGTACCTACAGGCATGCCTCTCAACTGTCCCTGATTTCAATCACATTTCAGCTCTGTCCCTGTCAATCCCACCTAAAAACAGTTGGCTGTAGTAGGAAAGCTCATGGAATTGATGTAGTACATAGTAACAATAAGGGTGAGTGTACACCCCTGTAATGTCAAATGATGTACTGTAATTCACCTCCACTCATTCTGTCCATGACTCACATAATTAGTTCTAACATTGTAAAACTGCCCCGGAATGTCCATGATGAACTCTGGCTAAGTCCCTGTTTCTGTTAACATTTGTCCCTGTTTGGTTGAGAGCTATGCCTAACATGGTTTGCTATCATTATGTCGACGCAGCATTTGACGAGGTGATATGAAGTTCTCTCAGATGTGATGTTCTTATACTTCATGGCAGGTGACATACTTTCGGTCATGGGAGGATCGCGTATTACAGACAGGTTGGGGAAGGTGATTATGGGAAGGGTGGGTGCTGTGTGTATGGGCCGATGTCATGTGCATTTTACATTATTAATACACCTTGTTTTAAAATAAAGACATTATTTATTTTTACTTTCGAATTTATGATAGTAAACCGCCTAACATACCTGTCAACCTTCTAAAAAGCCATAATTAATTGGGGGCAAAGTCTGAAACTCACAACAGTGTTTATGTATGGCTTGTACAAAGTAAGAAGATGAATAGACTAAACTGCTATTACTGTAGCATAACTGTGTTCTGAAGGGTATGATGTGTGGGTCTCAGATATCTGCCTTTATTTTCTGACATCAGCCATCAATGATTGGCCAACATTTGTCAGAAATCCACCAGTTTGTGTGAAAATGATCAAGACTATGGGACAAACATCGTAACAATTTGGAAACATCTGTGTAGGTGAGCGGTATGATGCCTACAGGGAACATATACTACAGCAGGTTTGAATTGCTTTCTGCCATTGTGACACACTGGTGTTGCTGGATTGTCCCCATATAGTCATTATAATAGCATACTGCTATTTATCCAACAGCAGCTGCATGACATATTAGTGGGAGTTTGCCCATAGGGGACACATCACAGTAGACCGCAGTGATGTTTGTCGGAACATACTGCAGAATCTGTCATGGCACATGTGGACATACACCAGTATTGCTACTATCTTGGTGATAACCACACATGTAGTGTGTTGTCAGACTGTGGTATATAACATGTGATGGACCAGTGGATAGTGCAGACCATTATTGATTTGCTGGATCTGTACATAGTGGACGTCCACATATCTGGTCCTGTAATGTATTCCCCTCTTGTTGTCTTTCAAGAACCATGTACCACAGGAAACACGCACCCTTCACAAATGTGGAGAATGACATTATACTGGATGGACTGGGACACTACCATCAGATTTTACTGTCCAGGGGTAGGCACAATTGGGAACAATGGGCAGTATTGTGGCAGACCTTGTGTGGGTTGTCAATCAGCTTGTCCAACATGACAGGACCTACGAGCAGGTCCAACAGCAGGCCACAGATATGGTGAATGCTGCACAACAAAAGGCAGCTACTGCTGTCAGGGATCATACTGCCATATTCCTGGTGAATCTAGGAACAACCAGGAATCCATCACACCGTACATCATGGAGGTAGGTGCCACAATGCCCACAGAAGAGGAGCACACATGTAAGCTTACTGTTTTCACCAATGTAATACTGTATCAGTTATTCTGGCAGGGTGTACATACCAGTACATGGGTGTCAGGTCTATCTGCATTAGGGGAGGTTAGGATTTATGCTCAGTTGTGCACACATACTCAGAATGTCATCAATATAGCCATTATCACAGTAGCTACTATACATGTGGATATATGCACAAATTACTTTGTAGTGCTGCAACCGTTGGTGGTGCTGACAATACCTCTCCCTCACATTTTCATAGGTCCATCAGGTGTGGCCTAAGTCCATGGTCTTGTACCTGCTAAGTGTGATACTTTTGCGTTAGGGATCAGGCTGCCATTTTGCCCTATGTACAACTGTTGTGCTTAGCCAAAGTAGGATATTTGTATGTTCCATTCTGTAATAGTTAACTACAGCGCATAGAGTGGGTAATCACAGATGTGTAATTGTACACACATTAACAGGTTTGCACTTATAATTATGAGCAACTACACAGCCTGCTATACATGAGGCAAATACTCCAAGATGCCTGTTGAAACACAACTGGGAGATGGCACATACCTGAGGCAGTGATAGTACTACTAACATATAATCCCCAATATAGGTGTACTGGAAGTTATGTTTACTTCTATCACATACACTGTCATATTGCATACCTTTCAGGTGTATTGTATGGCAAAGTTAACTGGATATAGCTGAAATGCATGTTATAATGGGCCTGATTTATCTGTGTATGTTGTGAGTTTGTCTGTTGTGCATGTTAGCAGACATGTGAAGATGTGGGACTTGTAATGCAGTTGTGGATCCTCATCTCTATGAGTCTGTGTGCATTACCATACATAATAGTGCAGGAAGTAATATACTGCTGTTGTTTTTCCTTTCCACAGGTGACTTGGAGGTTGGAGTCTGCCCCCCTGACAATCTGATGTCAGTGTCTCATTGGATGCTGCTGATGATGGTGACTATAGCAAAGCACAGGTAGGGTTGTTAGTTGCTGAATCTGTCCCAAAAGTTGACATCTGTCTTCTGTCCCCATTGTCACTGCTCACAGTCAGTATGCCCACACATACACATCCCCAGAAGCCACAGATATTGGACAGTGAGAGGGTGGTGACATTGAGCATGGCAGTGTGTCAACTATTGCATCAGTGAGTGTAGACAATGGCCATAGCCAGAGAGTTGGTAAGGTCCCACATAGGCAGATTGACAGTGGTGATCATAGGAGGACTGCAGTCCATCCACCACCTGTTGCAGATGTCACATCATGAGTCACTCACCACATGTTTTGGGCTGTCATGGAGGCACAGGCACATTCTGAATGCAACACCAGATGGATGCTTAGGGTTATGAATACAGCACAGTCTGACATCCATGACTGCCTTCACCACATTGGGGACACCCTAGATCGGTTACGTGATGTAGTGGAGAGAAAGTTGTCTGAGTCAGTGTCTGTCTGTGACTGCACATTGTATGTGCTGGAACATCTTGATGGAGTTGGACGTCAAACATGTGGACGAAGGTCAGCAACATCGTATGCTGGGAGCCCACATGGATTTTTACAGTGTACAGTCAAGCCTCCATAGTAGCAGTACCTCCAGTGCTACAGAGGGAAGTGTGCTGTCCACACATGATGTGGCAGGCCATGGACACATGGTCCTGGGCAGTTCCCTGAGGGACACAGCCCTAGCATTTTGCAGTCACTGTCAGTTACTAGTACCACATCTGATGTTAGGCATGGTGGTACCAGTGCTACTCCTGGCAGAGCCAGTTCACATGTTCATGGCTGGAGATGGTGAAATGTCCACTTTACAATGTATGGTCCACAGCTGTTCAAAATACACATGTGTAGGGCTAGAACTGGGCTTGACTGTACATGCACACACTCAAACACCACTGTCGCATGCAGGTCACCAATAGACATACAAAGCACCCCTACATGGCCCATCTAACCCAGACCCCTTCCCAGTGGCGGCTGGTGACTGCTGAATGGGTGGGGTCAATAGGAAGAGGTGGGCCAACTAGAAAGGGAAGGAGCTATGCTCAAAACCACAAAAACTAACTTTAATTAAATATGCTGCCCTGGGTGCCAAACCCTCATTATGAGAGTCCAATCAAGACAAATGAAGTGTAAAAGAATAAAAATATTTAAATGCATTGGCTGCATGACAGTTTACTTAATATCTAGATGGTAGCAAAAATGTTGCGAGGCATGAAAAAATGAATTACTTTTTAAATACATTACGGGAATGCCAGTCAAAATCAAGTATAAGAAAAACAAGCAGCACTCAACTCAAACTACTCCTCCTTGCACTGCAGTTTTAATTAAAGCACATTGCACTGCAGTTCTAATTATAATTTATATTCAGCTTTATTAAAGCACCAAGTAACATGCTGAAAGTAGCAATCTCTGTGATGCCCCCACTTGTAAAAATGTTTCTTATCCAAAAAAGACCTGCTGCCTGACAACTATCTACTTGTTTCATGGGGAAAACACGATCAAAGTAAAAATGAAAAGCAAACAAGAAACAAGCTCAAGATACATTGCTTAAATTATTACTGTACAGGTTATGGACCACACATGAATGGCATTCTGTTTAGATTACTGGTAAAGCCCTCAGAGATCACTAGAAGTCTCCAACAAGTGTAATGAGCTTCTTAAAATAATGTAATCCTGTCCTTTACTACAAATACTGTCATATGCATTTCAATATCCAATGTTTATACATTATCTAGTTAAGTATTCTCTGCATGGCAACAACAGAAAGGCTTCAATGTTGGCAATTCTTTAACAGTATGCTTATTAAAGCTTACTTGCATGTTATGATCTCAGGCAAGCTTACTTGATGGTCATTAAAGCATTGCTACTTAAAACACAGAGCAACAGGCACGTAATAAGCATAAATCAACAGTACAAAAATGACAGAAACCAGACCATTCTGCAAAATCGAGCAGATGAAAAGCCACTGTAGTACTTGTGTCTACCTTGTATGGGGGAATACGCTGCACATTTACACTGCATAACTGATCCTTGCTTTGCTTGGACACATCTAGACTCACTACATGAGGGAGTGGTGCAACAAGTATGTCACAATTTGAAATGTCTCTGGCTGACGGTGATTGGCCCTAACACATTTGTCATACCTCTCACCCTCAGGGCAAGAAATCTGGGCAAAGCCATACATAGAAGTGGGACAAAGGCCCAAAAATAAGGACAATTTTTAAATATTGTTCTTATAAATTTAGAAAAATAATAGAATAGGTCTTGCATTACTATGAATTTTTTGAAGGATATGAAATCTGAAACTCAAAAGCCTGTCATTATTTTCTAACTTCAGTCTTTAATGATTTACCACTAATTGGCCAAAAAAACACAATTTTATGAAAAATGAACCAAAAATGTGATGCAACAATATAAAATAGCCACACAATACAGCTGGGAACCTGTCAAAGAAGGGACACTTTAATATTAGTACAATAGTAATGCTAACTTGAGCAGCTGACAAAATAAGAGTCTACATGCATTTCTGAAATAAAAGTAATCTATAACTCTGATTATTACAGTTATTCATTAATTGTAAACCCTCCATGTTTTCTTCCAAAGCTGCTATTTTGCAGAGGGATTATTAGGGGAAGTGCAACATTTTGAGCCAAATTCAGGGACAGTTGAGAGGTTTGGCTATGCCTAATTCTATAAAGCAATTTGCATGTACCTCTAAACCTGTTAATGTAATAAATCTGGACAAGGCCAAATATATTGGGGGAACATATAAACAGTACTAAGAACAGGTCTTACTTTAGCATGCATTTTTCTGTAGGTTATGAAGTCTGAAACTAGTGTGTCATTATTTAGTGACTTAATTCCTAAATGATTTGCCAGAAAACAACAAATTTTATGAGGAACAAACCAAAAATAAGAAGCAAAAAACATTCATTCTTTGAAAATCTGGACAGTTGAGAGGTATAGTTCAGCTGGGGCTGTCTAAACCATGGTCGAATGGAGCCTCCCCCTGCAGCCATTCCAATGATTCATTACTTTGCTATTTCACTCCATTTACATAAACACTAATGTGCATACTGATCATCTATGATGATTTGAACTTCATTTTAAAGTTTTATTTTGCATTTTACAGCACAAACACTAAGACATCTGCTAAACAAACTTAACATTAAAACCCACATTCAAAGAAAATACATTTTACCTGTGACAGATAAAAATAATTTGGGGCTGTTTTCAAATCATTGATACACCTTCCTATTGCTTTGAACATTTTTCCAGTAAACAATGAAACAAAACTGCCCAATTCAGAACATTTCCATCATAAAAGTCTACTCAAACTTCTACAGTCCACTATTATCAGTAAATATGCACAATTTTACAGTCCACCATTATCAATAAATATGCACGATCTCTGAAGTAGTAAAAAAGTCATATAAATAATTCCACGTTAAATAAATCTGTAATGAAGAGGTTGCTGCTAGCAGTCACCTTTATATTTCATGGTTTCATCGAACAATAAAGTGTCTGATACCCCTGAGCAATAAATTGCCTAAATTACATTAAAAATAAGCTAGTAATATTGCAATAGGAAATGGATGGCAAACTGATAACAGGCTCATAATTAGTATCTTAACTTTCAGTACGGCAGCATTCACCGCTTATGGGAGTAGAACCAACAACCTTATGCATCAAAAGCAAGTACACAGCCTGTTGTGCTATTAGCACTAAACTTCTCTTCCCCTGCAGCTCTCAAGTCTACTCAATACTCAACTGCATCTCAACTTCACAGCACAATAAGTCTGGAAAAAGCCAAATTTATTGGGGTGGGTCAAACATTGCTTGTATAATCTTGAAAGCTGCTAGAATAAAATGCTGTGTTACCACCATACATTTTACTGCCAAAGTAAAGAGTCAGAACAACATACCACTATGCCAAATCACCTGCAAACAGTCAAGAGCAACATACCACTATGAATCAGCTGTTTTGTGAAGAAGACTGAAACTTAAATGGCTATCATTTAATGAAATCAATTCTCACCATAGCTGTCAACCTCTTAGCACAAAACACCTGGACAAACCCAGTAATGAGGGAATACAGCCCTCAAACATATTCAGTGAATTCAGTTCTTGCCATAGCTGTCAACCTTAGCACAAAAAAACCTGGACAAAGCCACTAACATGGTATTACAGTCCCAAAAATAAGGAACATTTTCAAATAGTCATCTTATAAACTTAAAAAATTGCTATAATAAAAGGTTGTGTTACTATATATTATTGCTAGAATAAAAAGTTGTTATACCATGTATTTTCTGAAGACTATGAAGTCGGAAATTCAAATGCCTGTCAATTTTACTTCTGATGGAACAAAAACAATTTTCAGCAGAGGCCCAGGGAGAAATCATCCACACAAACACAGAGATAAGATGCAGACTAGCCAAGAATCAAACCACAAATCCTGTAGCTATGAAGCAACAATACTGCCACTGCACCATCAAATATGTAAGAAATTAAACATTCAGAAACCTGAAGTCTGAAATTCAAATGCCTGTCAATTTTATTTAACATTTGTTAATCAGGACAGTCTGACTTGGAACAAAAAAACAATTTTCAGCAGAGGCCCAGGAAGAAATAATGCAGACATGAAAGCAAACCCACACAAACACAGGGAGAAGATAAGAATCAAACCTGAGAACCTACAGCTGTGAGGCAACAATGCTACCACTGCACCATCAAATAAAAGCAAGCCCACGCAAACACAGGGAGAAGATAACAGACCTCACAAAGAAAGAACCCCAGCCAAGCATAAAGCACCATACTTAGTAAACATAGCATAAAGCACCATACTTAGTATAATGCACCATACTTAGTAAACATAGCATAAAGCACCATACTTAGTAAACATAGCATAAAGCACCATACTTAGTAAACATAGCATAAAGCACCATAACAAACTTCATATAGTAAAAAGCACACACACACACCTCAGTAAACATAGCATAAATCACCATACTTTCTCACACACACCTCCATCTATTCAAACAGTAAACATAGCATAAAGCACCATACTTTCAATCACACACACCTCCATCTATTCAAACAGTAAACATAGCATAAAGCACCATACTTTCAAACACAAACTTCATATAGTAAAAAGCACTATACTTTCAAACACACTTACCTGTCCCGGCTGTCCATAATATCCCAAACGCTGCCAGTGCAATATTCCAAGACCCGCGAGATTCCCGAGATCCAAACCCCTTCCCGATGAGACTACTGCAGCAATTCCTGACTGCAACACCAGCAGTCCGGCCCCGATGCGTTTTCCCAGTGAGACAATTCCTGACTGCAACACCAGCAGTCCGGCCCAGATGCGTTTTCCCAGTGAGTCTGTGCACTTTAAAGTGCACAGACGTCTCCTCATGTCCCCTGTTGGGACTGCCAGACTGCCTGGAGCATGCGCATAGACTCGCAGTAGTCTGGACTACTGCGCATGTGCAAACCCCGCGAATTTTTTAAAACTTTTTTAATTTGTTTTTAATTCTTTTTGTTGAGGGGGCTGCAGTCCAGCAGTCCAATAGCACGGGCCGCCCCTGCCCCTTCATGAATCACACACAAGCTGTCACCTGTTTGGCACAGCCTAGGCATCTGACACCCCCACACCACACCCCATGCATGTGATGCTACCTGTGCCACATCCCTACCATCCATCTCATCAATGCAGGGAAATGCAAATATGTATCTGATGTGCAGGGTGACTATATTAATTTACATGTACTTGTGTAGTGCAGTATTGTACTACCATGGCACTTGTGGGCCACTACAGGTATTGTATGCTGACATGTGTCATGACTACACATAAAACTTTGTGTATCTTTTTTGCATGATGTTGGACTGCCATTAGTGCTACTGAATGACAGGTGTTTCAAGGACCTGTGTATGTGTCTGTTCCAGGAGTCTGAGGGACTTGTGTTGGCAATACAGTGGAACAGGATGGCATGCTGGCACAGAAAAAATATGATGTCAGCAAGGTAAGGCAGTATATGTGCATGTTTCCCTAGGTGCATACATGTATAACAGTGTATAAGGGACAATGGGGACAGTCAGCATAATCATGCATTCATACTTTATGACAAGGTCTGCTTCTCATGATACATGTCACCTGGGTTTTCTGAATGTACAAATCTAGAAGCTGGTGAACATCAGTTATGCTTATGTGGAGGAGGGCAGTTTACAGCCCAGCAGCTAGTCATATGCCTATGCAATCCATAACCATTGCATGGAGATAGCCCATATGGACATGTCCATAGTGCTTTAAGGGGATATATTTAGACACCCACACACAGAGTTGGCTGATGTGAGATTAGAACCCCTCCCTATCTATTATTACACACTACAGCTCATAGTACTTATTACATGTGCCACGGATTTTATCTGACATTAGACTTTCAGCCAGCACCCATAAGGTGGACATCAGCAGGCCTATGTACAGGTCAGCAGCTAGTCACAAGGTCTGAAAATGCATAGCCATTGCACAGAGATAGGCATGTCTGTAGCACTGTAAGGGGATATATATACACTCACACACATATGTATCGCACACACCACAGGCTATGTGTATTGTATATGTGGATGCAGGCACAGTCATTGTGCCGTACGCAAAGTGGCCTTGTGTTAGACAGCATGTGTGGCCTGCAGAATGATACTGCTTGGTAATGTTATTGTATCTAGTGTCCTAGGAGTGGGATACCTAGTAATATCCCTGCTATGCATGCACAGTTACCCGTATAGCCACATGTGGCTGTTTGCAGTTTGATAGGCAGACATGTAGGCAGGGACAATATGGCCTGCCCAAGGCATGCGTTGCAACCATTGTACATTATACCACCTGCTTACCTGTGTCTGTCTACAGGGTGACATTGCTCAGACACAGGGGTCTGTGGGTGAGTGGATTATGTACTGTTGCAGCCTTGGCCGGGTTCCATCAGACAACTGTTGTAATGTGTAAGTACAGATAACCCCAGCATTCCGAGGGTATTTGGAGGCATTCGTACATCTCCACACATATCTATATAAATGTGTGTAACTATGCTTACACTTATCAAGGGCATCACAACTCGTCAGAGCTTTGGGATGGATGGCTAGGCTTAAAAAAGTCCTTGTGGCCATTAGCCTAGTAAACACCTATGAACTGTTGCTGTGTGTGTATGTTATGTAAATGTGTTATGTAGATATATGTGGAGAGTCTATATATCATTGTACTTTATATAGCTGTGTATGTATATATATATATATATATATATATATATATATAGATAGATAGATACACATATATATATATATATATATATATATATAGATGTATATATACATATATATATATATATATATATATATATGTATATATATACACACATATATATATATATATATATATATATATATATATATACATATATATATATATGCATGAAGGGGATAAGGGGAGACAGATACGTATATGTAGTTGTATGTATGTACAGACATATTTCCACATAGTAGGTCTTTGGGTGGAAGAGGCAACAGACTTGGGTTCAAGTTAGCTAAGTGTAGGAGGATGCCCAGTGTGACTGTCAGTACTTAAAAGGTGATTGCAGGCCAGAGCTACCTTTACTCCACTCCAGGATTATGTGTTCTGCAGGTCATTGGCTGCTACAGCTGTTACTATAGTAATGCACTTCTCTGATATTATCTAAGGCATTCACTGGCTGTTTGCTGTACTTAATATGTGATTGATACCTCTCAACTGTACACATATTCACAAAATGTCCTGATTTTTGCCTCATATTTTTGGTCCATTTTTTTATAACATTGTGGTTATCAGACATATTAGTGGCACATCATTAAAGATTTAAATTAAAATATAATGACAGAGACACACTGCATACACATCAGGACATTTATGCTAATGCAAGATCTATTATTCTAGCAAAAGTCTACATTTGTAAGAGCAATATTTAAAACATGTCTCTATTTTTGGGCATTTGTCCCACTTTTATTCATGGAATTGTCCAGATATCTTGCTTAAAGAGGTGCATAGGTTCATAGGTAAGTACTAGGCTATCGGTTCTGGGGCCTATATAAGCCTAGCCAAAAATGTTCCCTGGATTTCGCCACCCAAGAAAGTTATTTTCCTGCACCCCTGTCTAGCAGAGTCACAGAAGTGATCCCCAGGGTGAATTTCCCATTTCCCATCCAATTGTCAAGATTTTTCTTAAAGACGGCTAATGAGGAGCATTGCTAGACATAAATGGGTAGTCTGTTCCAGAGCATGGGAAGTCTCTGGGACAGGAATATATTCCTCCAGCATGTTCTGTTTATTGTGGTGGCAACGTTTAGGTCCCTGGAATGTGTGGCACGGAGGGATTGGGGTTTTTTTAAGTGTAGCATGTCCAAGAAATCTAGGTTTGACATCGCTTTGTAGGCTAGGCAGAGGTCGCCTCTGAGTAGACGATAAGTGATGGAGCAGAGCTGGAGGTTTTTGAGATGGTCTGCATATGGCATCTGTTTGAGGCCAGTAATCCTCTTAGTGAGGTATTTCTGTGTCTTTTCTCATTGTTGTAGATGTCTTGCGAGGTACATGCCAAATGGGGCATTGTACTCAATAAGGGTCTGATGAGGGATGAGTAGAGAGGAACAATGACCTCTTTTTTCTGGAGGCAAACTCCTTTGTGATGAAATGTGCCACATATAGGGATTTCCTGACTACTGTGTCAATGTGATTATCAAAGGAGAGACTACTGCCCACCTGTGTCCCAAGGTCTCTTATTACACTTTCAGTGTTTAGCAGGCTACCGCCAATGTGGTAGTTCATGGGTACAGTGTTTTTCTCAAAGGTGATGACAGTGCACTTCTTGGCATTGAGCTTGAGGCCATGACTTTGACACCAAGATCAGTCTTAGTGAGGCCCCTTTTTAGAATATTCACATCATTAGGCGATTCTATTATGGCACCTAGTTTACGGTCATGTGCGAACTTCATTAGCGAAAGACCTGCTGTATTAGCCTGGAATTCTGAGAAGTAGATGCCAAACAGGAGAGGACCCAGGACTTAGCCCTGTGATACTCCACTTGTCACTTGTCTGAAGTTGGATGTGGAGTCTGCTACTTTCACTGCGTGGGTTCTGTCAGTGAACCAGTTGGCCACCCATCTTGTGACATAGGGATTTATGCCCAGTCTAGTGAGTTTATCTATAATTCCAGAGTGGGTGATGATGTTAAATGCCTTGGGGAGGTAAAGATGGGCTGTGTGCACCACCTTACCCTTGTCCATGGCTCTGGTAACTGCTTCAAAGAAGTCAATCAGGTTTAGGAGACATGGCCTACCTTTTTTAAACCCAAACTGAGTAGGGTCCAGAGTTTGGAGGTTATGTATGTCCTTGTTTATAAGCTCCAAGATGACACATTCCATGGCCTTGCAGACCAGGCTCATCAAGCTAATGGGACAGTAGATCCCGGAGTCTGTGGTGGTGCCCCCTTTGTGGAGTGAGATAACCTTTGCTGTGTGCCATTCAATTAGGCACAAAGCCTGAAGTGAGGCTATGATTGAACATGGTACTTAGGTGGGGTGCCAGTTCATTCTGTAGTTCATGCAGAATGCAGCCTGGGATGTTGTCAGGTCCCATGGATGCTGTGTTCTTGGCTTTGGAGAGTGTGGTCTTTACTTGTGCAGCCATAATTACAGGGGCTTTGCATTCTTCTGGTAAAGTGATGGGCCCTTTGGGGGGTGAAGTTTGCACTGAACCTATCTGCCAGGATGTTGGCAATATCAGTTGGTTCTGTATATTTAGTGCCATTGTGCTGTAGCTCAGAGCAGATCTGAGTGTCACCATTGAGATTTGTTGACATAGCTGTAGAATGCTTTGTGGTTGTCTTTAGAATCAGTGACAATTTTATTTTCATTACTAGCTTTGAAGGATTTTATGAGGGATCTCAGCTTCTTACTGAGGCTTACCAGGGAGTCCCTGCAATCAGGGGATTTTACTCTTTTTTGCAACTGCTTCTTCCTTCTTTTGTAGAGATTGTTTATGGCAGGGGACCACCAGATTGGCTTCCTTTTTTGGAGGATAGCGTCTTGTTTCTGTTAGGGATGGCATGATCCATGCACTCATGTATGTGCTTATACAGTGCATTTGTATAGGATTCAGCGGTCGTACCTCTATTTTCCATCTGTATGGGTGTCATGCAGCTTGCCACTTCTATCTTAAGAAGCATGAGGTTGGCTTTGGAGAAGTTTTTTATGGTGGGTTCCTTAATTGGGGGTGGGCAGGATATTGATGTCTAGGGTGATTAGCTTGTGGTCGGATCTGAACAGTGAGGTAATGACCAGGTTCAGGATATTGCTGCCCCTGATGGAGGTATTGGCAAGCTAATCCAGGGCATTGGAATTTATGCATTTTAGAAAGCGTTGAGCAAATATGTTAGTACATGAGTAGTATTCCCAGTTGATGGTGAGGTAGTTGAAATCAACCATTATTAGGGTATTGGGCTGTACCTTAGTATTACCCAGTATATCAAGAAACATGGAGTGGGCATCCTGGGGCATGGCAGGGGATCTGTAACAAGCTACAACCTGGACTGCAGTCTTGCCCAGTGTTAGTTGCACTTGGATAATTTTGGATGTATCATATTTAGCAACTAGCCTGGAGTTTTGGATATCCTTAATGAATATGGACACACCTCCTCCTTTAGTGTTTTGGTCCAGGTTAGGAGGCCAAAAGGTGTGGCATGAGTTATAGCCTGGTAATGCAGGGGTGCTCTCTGGAGTCTTGAACCAGGTCTTCATCACTGCACAGATGTCAATGTTCTCCATTTTAAAGAGTACCTCGAGTGAGTGCATTTTGAGGTTTAGACATCTAGCATTGAATAGCATTACCCTCAGATTTTGCTTGCTTATACCCGCTATGGTGGAGAGTTTGTCATTTGAACCTTGCCTAAAAAAGGCACTATAGGGGTGGCAAGAGCCTTAGCCAGTATCTGGAATCCCAGGTGTGACAGTTGCAGGCCATCTCAGTCAAAGCATCGTGGTCTGTCAATCATGTAGTCCCAGACCAACAGACACTGGATCCCCTTAGAATGACACCAGAAGCTTAGCCAATTGTTGAAGTTAATCATTTTGTCCTTGTATTGTGGTATCATTCTAGGAGATAGCAGGATGCTACTCAGGGCTAGGGTCATACCTGCCTGGGCTACATGATCCAAGAGCTTCTCCATGTTTCTTTTCATGTAGTTCAGGGATGTACATCTCAGGTCATTCACACCAACATGGACAATGATAGAGTCATATTTGTACTTGTTGTGGAGTGACTTGAGTGCTTGCGTTATGTGGTGGATCCTGGCACTCAACAGACAGCTGACAGTAACTTTCTCCTTGTTTAGCCTGGGGAGTGGGATATTAGTGTGTCTGACTATAGAGACACCTATGACTAGTGTTGGGTACATTGTTTTACCTTATGGGCTGAGGTTAAGTGGCACACTGATTTTTGTGTGCTATGTGTTATTTGGGTAGTGTTAGGTGGTGGTGGTTGCTTGCATTTCAGCTTTGGCGGTCTCTGTTGTTTGGGCAGATTTTTATTGAGAGCCTCCATGAATGTAGGTGTGTGTTTTGTGTTACTATGTGTGGGTTTAGGTGGTGTAGGTTTTGATGGACTATGTGTTGAGTGTGCTGTGGTGCAGGTGTTTACCTTCTCCTCTTGACTGTCTAGTACAGTCTTGACTGGTGAGAGCTTGGCTTCAGTTTGGCTATATAAGGTTGAGAGGTATGATGTGACTGAGGTACAAGTTGCAACACCACACACAGGGTTACAGTCTGCATACCTCTCACTGTACATGTTTTTGCAGAATGTCCAGCATTCCACCACATATGTCTGCTCTGTTCCTCATACAGTTGTTGTTTTTTGGTAGTATACTGTACAATGCAGTCAATGAATTGTTGTAACTACTGACACATTGAAGTGATGACCTTTACATCCTGCAGCTAATCTGACCGGTTGAATCCTGCTGTTATACTAGCCAACTTCTAGGTTACTCAGAGCACATGTAATGTCTGTCTGTAGTTTTGGCCTTTTGTGTCTCCATTCTCTCTGTCTTTGTCCAGTTTTTCTGCAGTAAAAGAATGAGGGGTTATGACAGTCTGTGGGAATGCCAACATACGAGTACCTCACATGCAAAAGATGTAGATGCTGCCTGATTTGAACCATCAGCACTATCACCCATGCAAATGTCCCTAGCCCAGTGAGCCACACCAGCCACCAGACAGAGAGGTTTCATTCGGACACTATCAACAGCATACAGACATACATTATAACCCCTGCATTATGTGGGAAATATGTGTGGCCAGATTCTATGTTACATACCTGGAATTGTCTGGTCTGTTGATATATAACTGCAGACATACTGTTACAGCAGTTGTATGGGAACACTGATGTGTTGGGGTTGGGGGATGACCAGCTCATGCTCTGCTGGCATACACAGTCATGCAACGCTTCTGTGACCCAACTGTTTGGCATCTCATTTGAATAGTGTAGTGGGGTTTCCAGCCATGTGGCCTAGTGAATATTATGGGGCCCATACTATTGGACAGAGTACCTGTTGTCCCAAGTGGTTGTTAGATCTCTGCAAGTAGCCCAGTAGCCCATTATATTCCCTTGCATACATACGGCAGGTCCATGCATATGTTACCATATCCTAGTACCTTTTACAAGTGGTGAATAGCTGTGTGATTTACCTATTAAATGCAGTAGTTGACAGATCTGTAATTCAGGGCTGACTCTGTCTGATGCATGCAGCCCACATCCAATACATGCTGAGTTACAGGTCGTGTGGGCTGGCATCATTTTTACTAATATGCATGTGAGTCAGAGTAATATGTCAGTCCCAGGGCCTAGGTTGTCAGTGCATGTGCTATGCGTTGTCTCTTGGCCAAGACCAGGGCATAGTGGGCATACTTACATTGGCCTACAGGGACAACTTCAGATGTTTCTTCCTTGGATTGCCCCTGTGGGTGTGGCTGTGGTGACCTATGGAAACAGCTGCAGTAGGGTCAACAAAGGCCCTACTGCAGCTGTTTCCATAGGATCATATTGTGTAGCATGGCACATACTGTGAACATCTATGCACATGTGGCTCGACACTACTGCAGGGCTTCAGCAGCCAAAACACATGCTCTGTGATGTTCCTAGTTTGTGTGTGTGCCTCATTAAGGCATTCTTCGGTGTCTGAGTGTGCATTTCTGATGGGTGTCATCATCCATGGTTCCAGTGCATAGCCAGCATCCCCCAGTAAATAGCTGTGCGGGATGTCACCACTAGCAAATATCTGGTACATCTGTTATGCTTGCCAGATATGGGAGTTGTGATAACTGTCAGGGCTTCCAGCGCATACATTCATGATAATGCCCTGGACATTGCACATGACCTGGCAGTTGATGGAGTGATACCCCTTGTGGATGATATAGAGTCTACCCTCATCACCAGGTGGTGCTTTGATGTGGGCATAAGTGCAATCTATGGCACCCAGTACCTCAGGGTACTGTGCTACATGGTAAAAGTGCTGTATACTGCTGGCACTTACCTCAGGGTTGAGGAGAACATAAATGTGCTCACTGGCATGTGGTAGCATGGCATCCAGGAACTTGTGGAGTACTCTGGATGCTGATGCCTGTGAGACCCCCATCATGTCCTCAGTTGGTCTTTGGAAAGTGCCTGTAGCTAGTATCCTAGTAAACAGTGTTCAGCACTCAGTGTACATGCCCCCATAAAAGATCACACTGTGCACAGTGGGGCACCATGCAAACATGCTCAAACCCACTGAGCAACATGCCCCAAAGGTAAACAAATCTTAGCAGACACTGTACACAGCCCCTTTTTCAGCAGAGTGGTGCACCTCACAAACTGGCATCAATGAGCTCCAATGAGCTTAAAAGACTGTGGTCACACCCCCTTTTGATGTCAGCTACCTCTTCTATGTAAACCAAAATGGTTTTCTGCCTACATAGCTGGGATCCACAGATACGGATACCCATTTGTCCAATTCAGTAATCCCAGGTCTTTGCACAGAGATCTGTGCACACAACCTGGAAACTACACAGTTTTAGGCCCTACCTTGTTAGCAACCACAGCAGTCTACCATTGTACAAACATAACATCCTCTGCATGGAATCTTTCCATGTACATTTTGCACACCAACATGGGGTCTGCAGGACTGCCCATTTGCTTGCTGGGTCACTGTACTACCCTGATTTGCATGCAGTTCACCTCCTTAAGAGATGTTTTGCATGGCATGCCATGGACACTCCCATGATGGCGAGGTTATACACACCCCGCAGCTCTGTTTACTGGATCACATACCTGCTTACTTTCATGTAAGCAGTGTGCCACTATGCCTACATGGAACAAAAGTCCATGTAGACTTTATTAAATCCACAACCCCCCACATTGGCACTTGTGTCCAGCACAAGAAAAATGCTGGTATTAACATATATAAAGAGATCAACATCTCCAAGTAATGTTTCCACCAATTTTAGAATGGAAAATTGAATAATATGTTAGACTTACAGACTGATATTATACAACACCTAGATGGCACTGCATATAAATTAAGCTTTTGTAAGAAGATAGCATCTAACAACAAAACTGACGCCAAATAAGCATGAATAACCCACTCAATTTCATAGACTGTGGCAATGCTTCCTTTCTACCATGCATTAATAATTTCATATTTTTACCAGCAGTGGATTAGTTCTGCAATTAGCTTTGACTTTATAATGCATAAAAATGAAGAAAGCAAAGAAAAGCATAAAAATTGTTAGTTGTATAAAAATGTTATATGAACATCTATGAAAAGAAAATGTATTTTTAAACATAGTCAGGTAATTAATATTCATTGATGATTATTTGGCTTGGCAAACCATTAATTATTTCCTCGACATTAAAGCGTTACAACTTTCATAAATAATTTATGCAAAATGCTAAATATAATAACCTGTGTAATGGAATTTGGAATGTATAATTTCCGAATAGCAAATAAACTTGGATCAGATATTGAATAACACTTGCATAAAAGTGTGACCCTTAAACAACTGTCACACTGGAAAATAGATAATTTATAGAGGAATGTTTGTTGCATCCATGTGATAATGGCTGCAATATGGGCATAGTGAGCATAATTTCCTCCGCACGTCTCACTTGGATTAACCTCAGCTTATGATCTTAATATCCCTTCCCTTAAGTAAACCAAACCTTGATCTCTACTTCCTATGCCTAACTGCATCTTTTTTTGTTCTATTGGTGGTAATTGCCATGATTATTCTATATAACTGCCAAAAGACTGGGAAATATGTCATAATTTGCCAAGTACAGATTACTTTATGACACACCTCATTTTGGGAGGTGACGACTAATAGGTGCTTGAAAAGGAAGGCAAGAACTTTTTTAAGTTGCCTTAAATTGTATATGGTTATGTGTATTATGGTCCCCATCACTGGCATATTATGTTCTTGTCTCTCTGTCATGCATGCAGTTTCCATTCTACAGAATCTGTCAAACTCAAAATGCAATTCTAAATAAATTATAGACTTCGTTTTGCAACATTGCATATTTATTAGGTTAAGAGATGACTGTGTCAAAAACTATTTCTATAAATGTGTTATATCTAACACAACATTTTCTCTTCCATCAATGTATGCAGTAATAACCTCAGTTAGAAGAATCTTATAGATGCAAGCAATTTCAGAAGAACCACCATATCTAACATTTTATAAAGATACAGTGTCCATACATTCTAATCCATCCTTAATGTGTAATGCTACAACTGAAACACATCTCAACCAAGGCATTCATCTTCCATTTTTTTTCTCAGCTATTTTAATGGAGGTTAACACTATCTTCTTTACATTGATGTACAAAGACAACTGAGATTCTTTTTGACAAGACTCAATTTATAAGGAAAAATTCTCTGATTTTTAGTTCCTTTTTAAATACGAAACTCAAATACAAAGTCTATAAAATAATTGTAGTTAAATCATTTACAGACTTCATCTCATATTGCTATGCAAAACATAATTGTTTCTGTGCCCCAAAAGCACATTCTATAACAGTAGTTGCTGCCTCTCAGGCATTTTACATAAGGCAGCATTGGATGAGTTTGTATTGCACTACTTGGCCTTCCTTGGAAAACCTTATAAGACACTATAGGCTGGATGTGTTACCAAGATAGTCTTCCTTTAGGCCTACAGTGGCAAATAATATGCTCTGATGTTAGAGCCCACACAGAAGTATTGGGTCTATATTAGACCATCGAAGTTTTAAAACATCGAATGTTCTAATACTGACCCCAAAACAGCGAATGCTGAAAATAGCGAAGCTGCAGAACACCAAATTTTTTCCTAGGGAAAGAATTTGGTTGGCCATTTCTGTGGCTTCGCTATTTTCAGCACTGTGGTGGAAAGGTACGGGTCAGGTTCAGGTAAGTGTGATATTGTGCAGATGTTAGGGCTAGGGCACGGTTTAGGTGAGTTAGGATTAGGGCACGGGTGAGGTGAGTGTGCGATAGTGACAGACATTAGGGTTAGGGCATGGTAGATGAGTTAGGGTTAGGGCGCGGGTCAGGTGAGTGTGCCATAGTGACGGACCTTAAGGTTAGGGTTTGGGTTAAGGTAAGTGGATAGACAGTAGTGTATGTACAGTTTAGTGTAGTGTAGATGCAGGATTTTAAGTGTATGTGTGTGGATTGCTGTTTTTTTTAGTGTGCTTGTGTTGTGTGTGTTTTTTACAGAACAGCAAATTTTTTCCCAGGGAAAAAATTCGCTGTTCTGGGTGTTCGAGATTTTAAGCTTTCGCTTAAAAGGGGTCAATGAATTACCATTTGCTTTTCTAAGCAAACGCTAATTTAATATAGACCTGAAGTATTAGCTTGGGACTCTGCCCTGCTGCTATGGAGACTGTATGTCTTTAATGAAGATGTTCACTGTAATAACAGATATAGATAAGCAGATCCATACTCAGTAATATAGCTGCCCACCATCTCCCTCCTCTTTCCTTACTTTGTCTAAAGACTTGTGCCTGTTTTTGTCCGCTACAGGTTGAATACTTGAGACCTGAGGAGGAAGAACTTTTTAGTGCATAATGGGATAAGGGAAGTGATCTAGTAGCCTCTGAAAGTCTTAGTAGCTGAGCTGTATTAATACCTGCTACCACTACTCTTGATGTTATCAAGAATGTATCTGCTTTTCCAGATCTATCAATATGACTAGTACTTAACTTTCATTTGTATGATATAACACTCAGTCGCAGCTATTATATAAAGATAATGGGGGGGAATTTAATAAAGCGTACATGTTTTTTTTTTCTCTGTAGGCATCCTGTGACTCTGCTAACACGGCTGCGCACATTTTTAGATTCAGTAAGCCCTGTTGAGTGTGCCAACATGGAAACTAAACTTCTGTGGCATGCAAATCACCTCATAAAAAGGTGAATACTCATGCAAGTGAAGCAGGTAGAGTGATCAAGCAAGCAGATAGGCAGCTCTACAGACCCCGTGTCAGTGTGTGTAGTGTACATGGAAAAAACTCAGTGTACAGGAATACAGACAGACAAAAAGAGCTGTAAAAATGTAGATAGATGGACAGAAATGGTATACCACGTACAGATATGAGAAAAACTATACTCTGTGTGTCTGACAAATTAAAGAGAATAAGTTAAATTAAATTTTTTTTAATAATCTGGGGATGTTTGCACAGCATGCCAAAGTGTGCAAACATGCTTTATATAAAAAAAAAAAAAAATATAAAAAACAAATTAATATTATGTGACAGAAATGTATTAAAAAACCCTGCATGGAGTATCTGCAATGGTGCATTGGTGCTGTTGCTAAAGTGGTAGGGCTTTGAAGAGTGTAGTTTCCAGGCCGTGAGCATGGATCCCTATGTAAATGAGGTGGAGTTACTGAATAACACAAAGGGGTAATTGTGACTGCATATCCCTTTCATGTAGGCAGAGAACCATGTTGTTGGTATCTGATATCAGGGGAGGGTGTGTCTAATGACTTATAAGCTTATTTCAGCCTGTTTGTGAGGCATGCCGCTGTGCTGAGCGTATCCTTGCAGAGGGTATGTGCACTCACTTCTAAGCTTTGTTTAGCTAAGGGGAGCGTGTTTCAGCATGTTTGAACAGTGTGCCACCATGCTGCATGTGGAAGTCTGGGGGGGTATGCACACTGACTGCTAAGCTTTGTTTATCTACAGGTAGAGTCTTTGCGTGATGTGCTGCAGTGCTGATTCTGTCAAAAAGCCAGTGACATATTAATTAGTTTTGACCTCTGTTTAACTTAAACTAGGGCCATTAAATGATGTTAATGATATACTAGGTAGGTGGAATGGTGCATCATAAGTAGCCGATCACATAGTCAGCACCTATAGCAGAGCACTATAAGGTATGCATACACCCTACAATATGATTTTCCCTATAATCTGCACCATTCGAGTAAAGACCTGGCAATTTTAACTGAGAGAATGCTAGGGGCTGCTGGAAGTCTGCTACATCTGTATGATCTAGATGTTAAAGTCAATGCTGCTGCTGCTGACAATAGGCTTAGGCAGAGAAGGAGAAGAGTGTTCAGGCCCAGGTTATCCTTTCAGGAGTTACATGAGCATGGAGATTGTAGAGCACTACACAGCACTACAGGGTGGACAGAGACATACTACAAGAACTCACTGAGCCAGTGAGAACCAGAGCCAACAGAGGGGAACGCATCACAGTGGAAACAAAGGTATATGTAGTCCTTAGGATACTAGCTGCAGGTACTTTCCAATGACCAAATGGGGACATGATGGGAGTCTCACAGGCATCTGCTTCTAAGGTACTCCACCAGTTCCTGGATGCTTTGCTACTACATGCCAGTGAGCACATTTCTTTTCTTCTCACCCCTGAGGTGAGGGCCAGAAATATGCAGCACTTCTACCATGTAGCATACTACCCTGAGGTACTGGGTGCCATAGATTGCACTCGTGTATGTATCAAGTCACGACCAGGTGAGGACGGTAGAATCTATGTCAACTGCAAGGGGTACCATTCCATCAACTGCCAGGTCATGTGCAATGTCCAGGGGATTATCACAAATGTGTGTGCTGGAAGCCCTGGCAGTTATTATGACTCCCATATCTGGCATGTATCACAGCTGTACCAGAGGTTTGCTAGGAGAGACATACAACATGGCAATTTACTGGAGGATGCTGGCTACACACTGGAAATGTGGATGATGATACCCATCAGAAATGCACACAAATCCACTATAGAATGCCATAATGAGGCACACACACAAACTAGGAGCATAATAGAACATGTGTTTGGGCTTCTGAAGTCATGGTTTCAGTGCCTTAGTATATCTGGTAGATCCCTGTAGTACTCCACAGCCACATGTGCACAGATGTTCACAGTATGTGCCATGTTACAAAATATGATTCTGTGGAAACAGCTGCAGCAGGATAAGCAAAGGGAAGAGATACACAGCCCCCCACCAGTGCCTACATCACCACAACCACAATCACAGGAAGACTCATACGAGGAACCCCCAATGATGTCCCTGTAGGCAGATATAGGCATGCCCAGTATGCTCTGATTTTGGCTAAGAGACAATGCTAGCACATTCATTGAAAACATAAGGCCCTAGGGACAGACACCTTACTTCAACTCATATACATATAGTAAAATTGTTGATGCCAGTCAACCCTCACAACCTGTACTTATCCATGTATTGGCTATGTACTGCTTGCATCACACAAAGTCAGCCCTGAACTTCAGTCCTGTCAACTGCTGCATTCGCAAGGTAAGTCACTAACCTACACACTACTTGTAACGATTACTGTTATATGGTATTGTATGCATGGTTCTGCTACATTTATGCAAGGAAATATAGTTGGCTATGTGAACAGAAGTAACATCCACATGGGACTACAGATACTTAATCCAATAGTATGTGTTCCCTAATAATCACTAGGACTCATGGCGTGAATATTCACATCAGGCAAGGGAAATGTTAAACAGTGGGGTCACATGATACTTGTAAAATAAACAGAACCACGACCAACCAAGTATTTCCAAAACGTTTTTAATGATCCACACACTAAGCGCTTTCACCATCAACACATGGCATCATCACTCTGATGATGCCATGTGTTGATGGTGAAAGCACTTAGTGTGTGGATCATTAAAAACATTTTGGAAATACTCTATTGGTCGTCGTGTATCTATTTATATATATATCCTTATTCACATGATTGTTATTTTGTTATTAGCCATACATCATGGTCTGCTGTCTACCATGTTCCCACGCTGTTGTACTCCCACACCCAACACAGCAGTAACAGCATATATATAATAGATTTAACAGTAAAAGAGCAACAGTACAGAAGGAGAACACACTCAGGGCTGTAACACCTGTAATCATCACACAAATCAATGTCACATGTAATGCATGTGTAACATGTTGATTGTGTTGATTGTGACTACAATGACTATGGAAGTTACTGGCAGCCTGTGGACTAGGAAGACAGCAGGTGATGGTGGTGATGCTTTTAATCTGGAAGTAGGCAGATGTTGGGAATGCCACAGGTATATTGAGTGATGTGCAGTACTGCAGAAACAGGGACAGATGTCAATGTCTATAACATACCTCTCAACCTCTTAGTGCAAGCAATCTGTTCAAAGCTTGACAAAATGGGGGAACAAAGGCACACAAATAGGGGCATCTGTTAAATACTGCTCTCATAAACTTAAACACTTGCTAAAATAAAAGGGTTTGTTTCAACAGACATTTTTCTGAAGGATTTGAAGTCAAAAACAAAATGTGTTGTTAAGGACATTCCATCAATTCTATAAATTTCTATCTATTTGACAGCAACATTAGAAAGTACCAAGACTATGAACATTCAAGACTATGAGCCAAAACTCTGGACAATCTGTGAGTGACAGTTGAAAGGTATGACTGGCCCAACAACACACTGGAGTACAGGTAAGTGTGGCCTTGAGTCACCTTTTAAGTACTGACAGTCACAATGGGCATACCCAAACACTTAGTTTAAATGAACACAATTCTGTTGCCCTGTCATCATCAGATGACCTGCTATGTATATATATATTGTATATATATATAGACATATACATATACATATACATCTGTCACTATCTCTCTCTTTCTCTCTCTCTCACATACATAGCATATCTATCGCTATGTCATGTCAAACAGATATATACCAATATATATAGCTATATATATATATATATATATATATATATATATATATATATATATATATATATTTATATATATATATATATATATATATATATATATATATATGTATCACAATGATACATAGACTCTCCCAATATAGCTACATAACACATCACAAATACATATCATACACACACAGAGATACATTTATATATACATCCCTGTTAATTACATAAATATGTGTGTGGATGTCTGTATTCTCCTATATACCCTAATAATGCTGAATAAATCTGCACTATCACACATCTATACTGTTCTCAAAGGATCCAAACTAAGGGTGCAACAGTACATATCACCAGAGAGACTCACTTGAGCAGGTGGTGTAATCTATAAGGTTGTCAATGTTCACATAGACAGGGCACATTGTTCCTGCCCAAAAGTTTGTCTATCTAACTGCAAGCAGCCACATATGGCCATACTGGTAAATGTACACACATAGCTAGGATAATAACAGTTATCCCACTGCTAGGATACTAGATGAAGATAATAGTATGAAGCAATGTCACTCTGTCGACCACAGATGCTGTTCAACACAAGCCTAGTTTATGTAATGCAACCAATTCCATATACAATAGACTGCACCTGTGGTGCATGCAATAAATACTGTGATCTATAGTAAATAAGTCTAGATAGGTAGGGGTACTAATCTCCCTCCAGGCTACTTGGTGTTCATGTGTTGAGATGCCCTAATGGGCTATCAATCTGCAAAGGTTATGCTCTTTTTGGCTGTGTAATTTGTTGCTGGCTTCCAGACTGCCCTCTTCTACAAGACTTGATGATGTCATCCACCTTAAGACTACCAGATGACAATGTAGTATTCAGATTTAAGCTGTGCTGTGTGTGATAAATATTGTGATCTATAGTGTGGAAGATTAGATAAGCATGGACTCTAATCTTACTCCAGGCTACTTGTTGCATACATGTGTGTAAGTGTATACCCCTGCAAACAACTGACATGCTGTCATGGGCTATCTGACGGCAATGATCATGCATGTTCTGGTCCTGTAACTTGCTGCTGGCTTCCATACTGCCCTCTTCTACAAGGCCTGATGATGCCATCCACCTTAAGATTACCAGCTGACAATGCAGTATCCGAATTAAGCCACAGCATGTGCGATAAGTGCTGTGATCTGTAATGTGTAATAGTAGGTAGGGGCTCTAGTCTTACTCCAGACTATTTATACTTTGATATCTAATAGGTAAGATTAGATGGGTAGGGGTTCTAATCTCACTCCAGACTACTTGGTGTGTGTGTGTGTGTGTGTGTGTGTGTGTGTGTGTGTGTGTGTGTGTGTGTGTGTGTGTGTGTGCATATATCCCTGCAAAGCAACTGCCATGCCCTCATGGCCTATCTACCTGTAATGGTTATGCATCTTTGGGGCCTGTAACTTGCTGCTGGCTTCCATACTGCCCTCTTCTGCAAAGCCTGATGATGTCATGCACTTTAAGACTACCAGCGGAGAGTGTAATACCTAGACTTAAGCATTGACATGCATGATAAGTACTATGGTCTATAGTGTGTATGACTAGATAGGTAAGGGTTTTAATCTCACTCCAGGCTACTTGGTGCACATGTGTGTCCTGATGGCATACAGGTGATCATCTTGATAACATAAAAACAGGTAGTGTTTTGCAGTATTGTATTTGTAGTGTGTGATGTGGCCCTCCAAAGAACTGACCACAACAAGACCTGCTGATGTCATCAAGCAAAATATGTCTTGAACTGATAGTACTAGCAGGCATGAGGTGTGTTATGTTCATCATGCACTGTTATCTGTAGTGTGTACCATTACATAGGTAAGTGTTCCCATCTAGATACAACCAACTTGCACTACATGTGTGCCTTGGCATGTCCTGTACGCAGTGATTGGAAGTGTTGCTAGCCTCAATGTAGCCATGGTTGTGTGTAAGCCAGTTAGAGCATTTTACATCATGTTATGGAACCATAGGACATTTGAACTTAACTGGCATAATGGCCATACAGCCCTCACAATCATAGACATCTTTATACTCATATTTACAGGATCAGCACATATTACCCCAGTTCAAGAGGGACACAGTCAGATGCCCTGTGTTGAAATAATGGTCGCCCAGCCAATCTTACAGATGGCATGTGGTGAGATGCACTGAGGTGCTTTGTGTGCCATTAGGCAAGGGTCTGTATTAAGGGTGTGTTTAAGTCTGCTAGATCCATCTCTCACGCAAGCATGTAGTACCAACATCACATACAAGGTTAATGTCCTTACAGTGGGTTATCCATATACTATGCCTCTTACAGATAGGCAGCAAATGCAATCAAGTAGGGCATACATTGGTCCATATGCAAGGCACAAATCACTGCTGAGTAGTCTATATGCCACAGGTGAAATGACACTCATTGCAGACCATCCATATTGAACACATAATGAAGACATGAAGTGACTTTGTGAGGGACCATACTGTTGTGTGCAATTGCCAGTATTACTTTCAAAGCTATATCACCAAATGGCCACTGCACTCAGGTACATACATGCTGAGGGAAGAGTTCTTGGAGGTTATGAGTATGTCACTTACAAGTGACTGTGACTTCAGCTATGCCATATGATACCTGCCAAAGCACTGTAGAGACATGGTCACCTGAGGCACATTAGCTGTAAACCTGTGTGGCCAAGTCTGTGTGCCCAGTTCGTTCACCCCTGAGTATGTACATCACATGTTGCGACTGATACTAAGTGACAGAACTTATACTACATATAAATATATATATATATATATATATATATATATATATATATATATATATATATATCAGTCATGGAGTTTATGGTCTTTACTATGTCAAAAGGCATTTGTTCACAATAACCTCATACCACAGATACTCTATGAGTGCTCACAATTTGCAGGCATCAGCCAACATTGTTAACCACAGTCAGTCAGTAGTCATGTGTATTGTGGTTGAATGGCTTCCAAGCTGTAGAGGAACCAGGACTGTGCCCTGTTGAGCATTGCTGCTGACAGATCAGTTATTGGAGGTGGATGTCCCTAAGTTATGTATATGTGCCAGCAATGGGCCACTTAGTGACCCCTACAATGACAGTATCATGGATGCCTAAGTGGGTGCTTTGTAAATGTTGCCTGAGTGGGGGATATAGTCAGATGGCTTGGCTTAGTCTAGGGGGGCGTATGCCCTGATGTACCCTCACCCAGGTTCATGGTGATTGCCACAGAAATGTCCACCACATGGAAAAGTCAGGATCCCTCTGTCACACATCCACACTGTATACAGTCAACTGCTTGTAGAGCACATATATGTGTGCTAATCATATCCATGATGATCACCCATATGGGCATACAGGTATGGATAATCATCCAAAGAGATGTATAGTTATGTCAGTCAGTGGATGCACCACCTCTGTACAAGGGTATAACCGTTGCTGTTGTCCACTCAGCTAGTGTGCAGCCAGTAATGTTGGTATGATTGCAAGGGTACACCAATGGTGTTAGTATTCCTTGTCAGATCACATGAGGGATGAGGCCTGGAATATTAGCATGTGCAATAGATGCTTTGTATCTTCCAATGAGAGTACAGTTACAAACTGCTATGTAAATATGGAAGTTATGGGACAGGTTGTACAAATGTCATGTGTCACATGTGGTGGGGACAAGGGAATTTAGATGATGCAGACAGTGTGGTTGTACAGGTTAGGTATGAGTCCAGACCCATCATATGTGCATCATGATGTATGAAGTCACTGACAATCTGAGCATGTCCTTTGAGGTCACACATGTAACTACATTGTGCGTTGTGGTTCTGCTTTGCATGGGTGGTTACTTTTGTCACTTACCGTATCTACTCAACATCACAACAACACTCTCTGCTTCTTTTAATTGAGGAGGTAGTGCCTCCATCTTGGGAGGGCACCCTCATACCAAATGTCACACAGCACTGTCCACCTGTTATTGTACAGCCTGCTAATGACAGTTGTCCACCACTCAGGTTTTCTGAGCCATGATGAGCCTGTGTCCCCTCCTGTCACATACAGCCAAGTTTGTGCTGTTGTAATGCTGCTAATATAATGCATGGGTGTAGAGCTCTGCATACATGTTTTTCCCATCTGAAGGAGAAGGTGCAGTCACGCTATGTCAACCAACAGGAGGTAATAAATGGCTGTCTGGACATATATGTCTGTATTATCTGCAGGGGAGGTACATGCCGGTAGTTCTAAGGAGACTCATCTATGGCTGGATCCCACCAGGGAGGGACTCACATTAGGGGTGCTGTATTGGCCACCCATAATGGTGAACAATGATGCACTATGTTGGCTCCATGTGATGGGATGTCACAGCACTGCTGCAGGGCATTGTAGGTAAGGACCTGGATCATCTTTTGGGCAATTGAGCCACAGCATGACTAAGCAACACAGTGTGTACACATTACACTTCCCTAATCTGTTTGTCTGCGCTCTGCACAGACACCTATCATGACTCTGTTCCTGCAACATGCTGGAAGTAACTGTAACACATACTTGCATGGATGACAAATAGCACATAGTGTCAAGTAGTGTCTCCAGATCTCTGAGTAATGTCACCTGAAATGCCATGGTAGGAGTTAGCATAGATACAAGCACTGACACGGTTATACACCTAGTGACACTGGATCAAACACTGTTACTTTTGCTCAAGGCCAGATCATGTATACTGACTGTAACCAGTAGAGCCTATTTACTGTTACACTAGGCAATGGATGTTGGACATATGTCTCACTCCACCAACCATGGCCTGACAAGTTGTATGACAATATTAGGCCAGCAGGCCTTGCTGGAAACTGTGTATGTCATGTACATAATGTTATGTCAGCTGGTGGATAGGCAAGTGTCTGACAGTCATACTCTGGGAAGATAGCATTGGGAGACCTGTGCTGCAATGACACCAGTCACCAGTGGGGTTCACCATACTACATTATTGGTGTACCCATCTATTTATTCCGCCTCTACAATCACAGCCACTGTCAGTGACCTGTGACTGAGTTAATTAACTGATGATTGCATAATGGGCGCTGTCACAAACTCCCACACAGAATCAATAGTTATCCAGGATGGTGTAAAACACAGTCAGTTGTACTCTGAGTCACTGGCAAAGACTAACTGCCAATGACTGCACAATATTATCCTGTGGGAAATTATCCACCTCTGCAAAATATTGTAGCATCCACACAGTGCACACAGTTGAGCCATTACACATAGAGTTATGGACAGAGAGAGTAATGTAGCCTTTGACTCTCACTGGTCGGTAAGATCTGGGGATGCATTCACTGTTGTACAACCTACACCGACAGGTTATGGATGTAAATCCCAGACGGTCACTGCTATACTAAATGTGGCAGTCATCGCAGCTATCATTGTATGCAATGGCACCCTTGCTATGTCACTACACAGGCATATCGTACAGCTGTAGCAGCCACACAGGTTCCATGGTACACTAATACACAGCATAGATAACATGTCCTATGGAGTCCATGTCACAACTGTACATGTGTAGTCTGTCTCCTAAATGCTTTGGAGGGGATGTGTGTGGCTCCATACAGGGAGTTGTCAGATCCCACTGTGTATCTCCCACATATCCATGACAGGACTAACGCATGTCTCACCTGTTCTACATGCCTACAACATCACTGTTGTATACATAGTACATGCTGCAGAGAGAGCTATGTAACTCAGACAGTATGCTATACATGAAAGAGAGCCCCCCATGCCTGCAAAGCACACATCCACTGTAGCACAGCATGTGCAGGTCACAAAATGGGATGCAGAACACCACAATCATAGTGGGTGTTGGGCAACTGTCTGCACTGCACACAGGATATTTGTAGATGGGTCATCTCTGTCACCACAGCTTGTAGATGCATGAGTTCCCAAAACCCTGGTGACCCTTATCAAAGGTAGCAGACCTGTTCACAGGTTAGGGATGCATGAGTACACTGAATGCTGCCATTGTCCTTGTTAGCATGTTATACATATATAAACCTATGGAGCCATGCACTTATAGTGCAGTACCTTGCTGAAGACATATTTCTGCTCTGGTGACATGCCATCCTGTGCTGCTTTATTGATGCTGTATATCCATACACCAACAAACCTCTGAAGCAGAAGCATAAACAGGTCCGTGACACCCCTGTCATTGTGTAACTATGCAGCCAGTACAACATCATACAACATAAGATACACAGAAGTACGTGGCATCCTCGTGACAAATGCCAGCATATAGTATCTTTCATTAGCCACTACAAATAATATAATTTAACTGCTGCACATCACTGGATCTGAACCTAGGACTGTGTGTAGCAAAATGTACTGCTTGCAAGGTGATTAACAGACTGAGCTACTAAGGCACTGCTGCAGCAGCTGCATTTGCCAGATATATGTGTACACATACAGGCTGTGACATACACATTCTACATCCATTAGTATGTGCATAGCTTTATATGGCTGTATGTGTGCACCAGGGACCCAGCTGAACATGTATTTTGCCATTAATGCCTTAGCAGGTGTATTTCTACATGTTGCTGCTGAAGGGCACATTTACCTGCTTTCAGAGGCCTGGCTTACATACATTATTATGTCTTTGGCTTTCTAGAGGTGTACAATTACATCAGAGTCCAAGGTACACTCCCATTTTTAATCTTTTTAATTTAATTATTGTTTAATCAAGTTTGCTTGGCATGGTGTGCAGCTCAGGTGAAACACTCTTAATGACTGTAACTGGCAATTACTATGTTTTCTTTAAACCAGCTGCTTTAAGTAGAAATTGTGCTGTGTGGCAGGTTAATGCAGTGGTCTGCAGATGTGATGGACTTGGGTTTGAAATATGGGACAGGTGTTTATTTTGCAAGTGTGTATTGCAAGTTTAAAAACACATGTAGTAAATATAGCTCTATTTAGCTGAGCTTAGCAAAGCTGCACAGTGCAGAAAAGATAAATGGGGAGATAAGAAAGTGGAAAAATGGGATTGAAGCAGGAGGAAAAACATAGTGAAAGGCAGGTAGGGATGTGCAGGAAGGGTATAGGAATGAACCATAGCTATCCATTTCTTTTACAGCAACAACTGTGCACTTTGACCAAATTTGTACATGACTTTGAACTTTCAACCCAAAGAGAGAGGAGTAAGGACAAGATAACTGCATTGTCAAGCCAATTGGACCAGATTATGTGTGTACAGTGGACATGTGTGTGAAATGGATAGCTATGTATGGGACAATTTTTTTTTTTTTTTGGGACAGATGCCCATTTTTTTTTTTTTAAGGTGAAAGTGGAATGTTGGTGAAGGGACAAGGTCAGGATGCATTTGGAGACAGACAGGACATACGAGATAGCAGATGGGGCAGTGCATGACACATGAGGGGGCTGAACACCTTGGATAGGGAGGGTGTTGTGGAATCCAAGTCCAATGTGCCTCCAGGTGGCAGCAGCATGACTTACATCCCTACACATGGGACTGTCGGCACTGCTGCTTCACTGCCCCGAGGGTGACAGTGCTGAAGGCTGGACACCGGGGTGAGGCTGCCCCACCAGGGCAGCCAAAATGCCCTCAATATGACACAGGTGGCAGTCAAACCCATGATAGACTATCCTGCACATCAACACCAGCAGCTCATTCTGGGTGACAACACCCCCCTTCACCACCACTCCCAGAGGGGGCTGGGCCCCATTCTGTAGGGCGGTACTACCCAATGCCACAGATAGTGCAGGGGCAGCAAAGGGAGCACCACCGGTCTGGGTACTAGATGTGCTGGAAGTTGGTGCCACAGCCAGTTAAGGCAAGGGAGACGGATCAGCAGGAACCAGCCTACTTTGACGTGCTGTGGTGAATGAGGTATAGCAATAAGTTAAGGTTAGTGACAACCAAACCATTGTTAGTATTAACAGAATGGAACATCATTTTAATTAATCCAAATACATATTAATGTATAAAATGTGTAACACAACAGTAAATAACATAACAGTTGGTATGGTAACAGCATGCCAGTAAGAAGTAAACCACATGGGCAACAAAATAGTTAGTTTAACAAAGTATGTTAATAATGAATAATAATAACACATAAATATTACATCACATTTTTCAAAAATATAGTTAGTTTAACAACATATGTTAATATTAAATCATAATAATAAATAACAATAATAAATAACTGACTATAAGGGGTGGAGAGAGAGAGAGAGAGAGAGAGAGAGAGAGAGAGAGAGAGAGAGAGAGAGAGAGAGAAACAATCCAATGCAGACTATATCCCAGAAAACACTGATAATGAATACTCTACAGGCAGGTATTGTCAGTTCTGAGTACAGTGACAAAAATTCTCCTATAGCTGATGTAGCATGTATATACTTCTCAAGCTGTTAGCATGGGTCAGTATGGGCCAAGCAATAACAAATGCAGGTGCACTACTACACAGAACACTTTCACATAATGTAGACTTCTATAATTAATAAGGTGTTCTCTAAGCAGATTTAGTAATACATTGCATTTCAGGTAATCATTTTTCTGGTAATCCTGTGACAGACAGGTTAGGCAGTTTTAATTACATTACATGAAATTGTGACAATTGAAAGGCATGTTTGTGCATAGTACATAAACTAGACATCCGCCATCCCTTAGATGGCAGGCATGGTAATAGAACCCAATAGCTGTGACTGCAGGGGACATATGCAAGAAAATCTAACTTTATTGATATTGCTGATAACTGTCTATGAAATGTTAGTACAATCATATCTGCTCATAACATGGGCTACCTCAACCATATATCATATACCATTTGTTCCTGGAGTGGGAGAAAAAGAGAACATTATGTGACTAAATTTGTTTTGCATTCTAGAGTATTACAGTGTTATATTTGACTGCAGTGACAGTAGAAGACCCATGCATGGCATACAGCCGTACTGCATTTATTGAAACAAATGTTTTTAGGAATCAACTATGCTGTTTAACACTTTATTGATATTGCTGATAGGTGCCTGTGAAATGCAACCACAATTGTTTCTGTTCATAACATGGGCTACCTCACCCATATACCTTTTGTTCCTGGAGTGGGAGAAAAAGACAGCATTATATGACTGAATTTGTTTTGCATTCCAGAACTATTGGAGTGCTACACTTGACTGCAGTGACAGAATACCCATGCGTGGAATACGGCCATACTGCATTGATTAAAACAGATTTCTTTAGGAATCAACAATGCTGATTAACACTTTACTGGCATTGCTGATAAATGTCTGTGAAGTCCACACTATATCTGTCAGTAGAGAGGGCTACCTCACTCATATACCTTTATTACCTGCAGTACGAGTAACAGAGAGCAGTATGTGACCAATATTGGCCTGGAGACAGCCTTGGACCATACTATGAGTTAAATAATACAGTTTTCAGGCCATTAGTTTTGCATTCTACAGCTATTACAGTTTTACACTTGATTGCAGTAACCTTAGCATAGACAAGTAATGCATACAGCTCTACTGTAATGGTTATGACAACACAATCCTGCTGTACATCATTTTGCTTACTGTTATTGGTATTGCTTATTGCAATACAGTTGCTATTGTTCATTTATTGCACTACAGCTCTACTTACCCATTTATTGCACTGCAGTTCTACTTGCCCATTTATTGCACTACAGTTTTTATGTTGTATACTTTATCGCAGTAAATGCTTTACTCTTTCTTGCTTATTGCACTACAGTTAGCATAACAAATCTGTACATACCACACTCATGGTGCAACCTGGCCAGGCGCCCGGCATGAGACTCAACATTGATAACCCTCTCAACTGCAGCTGTTGGGAGAGAAGCACACAATTATGCATAACAGTTTTGAAGAAATTCAGCTTACATTTTGGTTAAACAGAGGAAAACATACTGACATATTTGTGGGACATTCCCAGCTTTGGTTTCTTGGACTCAGGTGTCCAAGGTTCCCCTCTTTCTCCTCTTCAGGTCATCATAATGGTGACAACACTGCTCACTTGTGTGAGGGATACCAGTAACACTGGTGAGTTCCCTGGCCAACCAGTCCCAGGCCTCTTCCTTACACTCTGAGCCCTGGAAACCATCCTGCAGCAGCTTGCATTCATGATTTTTCCCAGGAGTCCAACAAAGACCGTGGACACCTGAACACCCCATCTCTGCACCCAAAAGTATACATCTTCACCAGCACTGCCTGCCATATCACCAGTTGATCAGACTCCAAAGACTGTTGCAGAATTCCCACCTTTTGGGCCTTAAGGCCTTCGACACCATTCCCCATTCTGGTATTATAGACAAGCTCACCAGCTTGAACATAAACCCCTATGCCACAAGATGGGTTGCCAACAGGCTCATGGACAGAACCCACATGGTGAGAGTTGCGGGAACTAGGTTTGACTCTAAACTGGTTACAAGTTGGTTTCCCCAGGGCTCAGTCATAGGACCGCCCCTGTTCGGCATATACTTCTCAGAGGTACAGGCAAGCACAGAAGGACTATGGCTGACCAAATTTGCAGATAACTGCAAGCTAGGGGCTATAATTGACTCTCCAGCTGACACAGGCATCCTCCAAAAGGGTCTCACTGAGACGGATAACTGGTGTCAAAATCATGGCCTCAAGCTAAATGCCAAAAAGTGAATAGTCATCTTCTTTGGAAAAAAACAAAGTACCCACAAACTACCACATTGGTGGTAGTCCCCTAAATACGGAAGATGTAATAAGGGATCTGGGGACCCAAGTAGATAGCAATCTCACCTTTGATAATCATATTGCCAAAGTGGTTAGAAAATCCTTCTATGTGGCCCACCTAATCACAAAAGGGTTCACATCCAGATCAAAAGAGGTCATTGTGTCCCTCTATTCATCACTCATGAGACCCATGATAGAGCACAATGTCCCATTTTTGGATGTACCTTACAAGACACCTGCAACAGCTGGAAAGACTACAGTAGAACCTCAACAAGAGGATCACTGGCCTCAAACAGATGCTCTATGCAGCTCAACGGAAGAAACTCCAGCTGTACTCGGTTGCATACCACCTACTCAGAGGTGATCTTTGCCTGACATGCAAGGCCATGTCCAATTGGGAATTGATGGACATGCACCACCTAAAGAAAACCTTATCTCCTCAAGCAACACTCTCTAGGGATCTAAACCTCACCACAACAATAAATAAGACATGCTGGAGGGATAGATTCCTCTACCAGAGAATTCCCATGCTTTGGAACAAGATTCCAATCTACATTAGGCAAAGCTCCTCGCTAACACTCTTCAAAAGAAACCTTGACGAGTGGATGGGAAACAGAAAGTTTACCCCAGGGATCACTTCAGTGGCTCTGCTGGAGAGAGGCACAGGGAACTAATCTAAGGGGGCAGCCAAAGCCAACACATTCTGGCTAGGCTTATAAATGCCTTTGGGCAAATAGCCTAGTACCTACCTATGAACCTATATAGGCTGTCTTCCTGCTCTTACATGTCACTGAGCAACATTCAAAAAAGTGCTGCATTGCTTAGCAGCACGCAAACCACCTAAGTGCAGTGAATCAGTGTGAAAACCCACACAACCGAGGTCATAACTCAGCTTAGCACCACATGAACAAAAGTAGCCATTAGCATGTTTAAGCAGTGCTCAGCCCAGTGCAGCAGTGCCATATTTCACAAATTTATTTTCAAAATTAAACATACATAATAAATTAAATTATAGACATCTTACCACTGCTGCACACTTGAATCCAGGACCTACTAAACATTAGGCTGTATCTCTACCCATTTATCTAACTGGACATTATGAAAATTAGTATACCTTCAGACATACGACTGGGCTACCTGTTAGTGTTGCTAAGCACCGCAGTGTGCCACGCAAGTGTGCTTAAATAGACTCAGACATAAATAATTAATTACATCTGGTTTCTATTATTAGATGTCTAGCAACTGTCAGCTATGTATGTATTAGTGCCACTCGGCTCTGCCACACTCCATGCCATGCTGCACAAATAGCAATTTGAAAAAAAAAAAAACAGAAAAAATACAAAAATATTTAAAATAGCAAAAATGCATAATTGTGATAATTAATGACATTCAGTTTTTATTTTTAGATGTCTGGAATATGTCAGCTGTCTATATGTGAGAACAGCTTTGCATTGCTGTGCTCTTCACAGTGCTGAGCAGACATAGAAAAAACAGAAAAAAAAATAATTAAAATAAAATATTGCACATTTGACCCAATTCACAGCATTTCAACAGTGTTGGGGAGCAGTACATGCAATCCACAACAACAGGTAGCCTCTACATTTCTCACTACACCGCTTTAATAACCCTGTTCCTATGCTCTCCCTTGGCAGTTCTCCATTATTAATATGCATGACTTGCTGCCGAGGGGAAACCATGGCTGTGTACATGGATACATTCCATGTAGGCTCTACACGGTGCCTATACAGTGTTGATTAAATCTTGGGGAATAACATTCGCTTCAACACCATGTCGAGATTAGTAAGATAAATGCAAGCCTTAACTTCTGAGATGTTTTAATACCTTTATACATTGCTGAATGTGCAGCAAATGGTTTGATATCAAGAATGTACTGTACTGTCTAAAACTAAATGCTGAAGCTGTTTGCATGCCTGTTTTATTTTTTCCCACCATGAGTATTAGTTGTTACAATACCTGTATCACAGAGTGTACAAGGTAATATTTTTTACAAGTGCTGTCATCTAAATGTTTCACTTTTTCAGAATATGTAGTGAAGAGCCTTCTAATAGTTAAAAGCCCCTCACTAAATTTGCTCCTCAATGCTACCGGCTTAAAAGCCCCACCCCAATATCTGTGGCTGCTGTATAAACAACAGACTGAAGCACTCCTCATTACTTTACTGAGAAAGGAGTTTTCAATCAGATACGTTGTCCAACTCCGTCTTCATTCACTTGTCTAACAGTCACTCATACAGATATTTCATTCCACACATCCTTACATAGCCTTTCAAAATATTAGCTGGGACAATGTTTCTCATGAGTTTATTTAAAGCTTCACTTGCTTTCCTGATTAGGTATTGCCAATTTAGTCTCTGGGTGTTTGTTCAGCAGACACAAAAATTCAATGATTGTTAAAGTCCTTGAGAGAAAAGTTAAAAATTGAAGCCAGTTCTCTGGAATCAGTGGAGATATGTCATCATGGATTTATCAAAGGTAAATCCACTCCATAGAAATCAGACAGCAAATCACTGGTTTGTTTAATGCCAGGAGCAGTGTCTCATTTCCACACATTTCCACATCATATATGATAAGGGTAATCATTTGTTATGACACTAATGGTTATTTGACTGGGTATATGTTTATGAATATAAAAAAAAACAAACAAAAAACACTGCAGTAGTATATTGAATTATATAGTAGCTCATTTTAGTTTGCTTGTGTGCTGAATGTAACAGTCAGGTAAACAATGGCAAACACTATAACAAAAGCACATTGCATAGTCAGGGTTGCTTTAGTTAGGGCAACTGGAAAAATTCAATCTCCTAATATGCACATGTGTCCTATTGTGCCTCAGCTGAAAAAAAGTGAGTTCAGCCATCACCCAAGCATTAATGGTCATATTGCATGTTTGGGAATAGCCAGTTGCCAACAATGAAGATGCAAACACTTGGCTAGGATATTCAAGAGCTTTATTTATTTATTTATTTATTTATTTATTTGTTTGTTTGTTTGTTTGTTTGTTTATTTTTTTTTAACTCAGAGACAACTATGATGTCAGCAACTGCTACTTTCAGCTCTCAGGCTAACTAAAATAAGTTAGCAAGTGCTCAATGTAATAAAATATTTTAAAGTTAAATTATTTCATTTTAGCCAGATGACCAGTGCAACAATATATTAGGAGTCTGGCAAATGGCCTCATGGAACCATGGGCCCCATGTGACTACCCAAATCATTCCTATTATAATCTGACACTGTTAGCAATAATATGCACATGCAAAATATTTATATAATAGAATAACCAATCTAAAGTACGTAGGAGAATTATCTATCTGAAACTTACCTGGACTGTAGAAAATCATGTATATCCAAAACTACAAAATTATACAGAAACATAAGTTGATTAAAATAATAAAAATACATACAGAATTAGTATATTTTATTGAGGAGGAAGAAAAGAAATTAGAGCAATGAGCTAAGCTCAGAAGAAATGACAAGACAAGTTAGGAGCTGGCACTGATTAATAGCAGAAAGGGGGTGTTGCATAAAGAGAGAATTGTAAGCTTTATTAGAAAATAAACTGCCTACAGATGTAATTATTGTAATATTACTTATATGGGAGCATTTAATGTCTGTGGAATATTTTGTAAAGCACTTTATGCTTATTACAAGTGATTTGAAAAAAAAAATGATGGTTATCCCATATCACTAAATTATTTATGAGTTCTACAAATATATATAGTTTTAATTGTTAACTGTATGTTACCATTTTTTCTAACATTTCTTTGAAATGCAATCCAGCATACTGGCACAAGATATGCAAATGCTTTTTCTCTGACTTTTAGCTTGAAATGTGATAAAAGAATATATAATCCCTCATGATTTCTGTGAAAGTAAGACTGTTCATTTGGGAAAAACCTGTTCTATAAGTGTGGAATATAGCTATTATTAAACAATTTGAATGTTACTGGATTTAAAAAAGAGAGATTCTTGCAGAGAAAGGTAACAGTTTGGTCTGGATTAACGTAATGAGTGAAGTGATGACTGTTGTTAGATACATCTAGATTGTTTATGTTGATTTTTGATTTCAGTGGCATGTATTAGTAGTGTTTTGTTTAGACATTAAAGCTATAAATTGTAGTCTTGTTTCTGTTGAGGGGAGGACAAAAACAGCAAAACACATGTAGCCTCATCAGTAAGTAGCTTAAAATTTTAAGAGGAGACTTGCAGTTGGCTAAGATGTTTGTTTCAAATTCCAAAACTTTGAAGAAGTGAAAGCACATGGCTTCCACCACCCAGTCTTGCTATTCTGAACATTAAAACTCAATCCATCTTTATTGATGACATCTACCCAGGCTGGCAGGATCCACAAAATTCAATGCTTGTTAATAATGATGTATTGAACTGAATGGTGGTACTCTATACTCAGACAAATTAATGTAATTCAAATTAAGTGTTTTGTAATGAGCCACATTACCTTGTCTGAGCATAGCGCTGATGATTGGTTGGGGCTATGGAGTCAGGGCAAAGTTCTCAGGAGGAACAGCTCCATCTATATGGAGGAATTGACATTGCAGGCAGGGTACCTACCCGCAATACCAATTACGAAATGCAGATGGAGTGGCACATCCCTTAAGCCATTCAGCACCATAGATGCACCTGTAGGGCAGACTGATGAATGCAGGCATGATGGCCATCATGCTTACATTCACTGCAGCTAAAAGGAAGAATGTAGGTGTGAGGCCAGTAGTGCATCAGGGAATGCACTTAAGAAAATTAAATGAACCATCCCCAAAGGTGTTTGAGGATTGGCTATCACTTCCCACTGCTGTGCATGAGTGCCACTGTAGGCAAGTCCACTTGACTCCTGGTGCCTTGTAGTAAAGCTCCACTTATATGCAGAACATGGTACCTCAGGCTTTCCAGTTTCTCATCTAGTTTTCCCAGCAGTACCAACTTTCTGACTCACCAGCAATCCCATTCTTTTCAGTGGGCTTTGCCAGTGATTTAGCCTTGTTCACTGGTAAACCTCACTGATGTACGATGACAAACTAATCTGATGATGGTAGCCTGATTCCCCTTTTGGAATAGGCTGTTGAGTTGTGCCAGTCCCCATTAGCATGCATTGACCGATAGGTGGCAGAGGCCTATCTTTTGAATTCAGGCATGGAGTAACATGATAAAGTGGGCACATTACGCCACATCAAAGGTTTTTAGAATCTGGCCCTTAGTCCATTGGTGTGTTGCTGTGTGAGTATGGAAGAAACATTTTGATCCACAGTTATGCCTAAGTAGTTTTGCAGTGTTGTATTGTGCAGAGAAATGCCATCTGAGTCAAAAGTAGTAAAGCTATTCATATTTTAAGTCTCTGATTAATGCCAAGTAACATTTCATTTTTTTAGGTGTTTACTGTTCATCAGTGTAACTGTCCAATTCCTTACTAATTCAAACTATTTCGTAGTGATTTAGCTAGTGTAGATACTGTGCCAGACTTAGTGAGAACTATGATAATCTGCATACAGCAGACAGTTTGTACATGCAATGTCTTATGGAAGATGTTAATGAAAAGTAAGAAATGGAGTGGTCCAAATAATGAATCTTGAGTGGTACAGCCAATTCTGAGCAGGTGTTGAGATCAAGAACCTTAAAAGTTCGACTGGTGAAATAGCCCTTGGACCAAGAAATTGCCCCCCTTTAGACCTCAGAGCTAATATTTGTAGTGATAGGAAATGTCATCTGTTTCAATATGTAATTTTAAATAAAGACAATTTGCTCCAGTAAGCAGCTGTTCATATGTTTTAGAGTATATATTTTTGACAAAAGTGCAAATGGCTATCAAAGTCATGTATTATATGCGAGGACACTAAAGTTACCTGTTTATCCTAACAGTAGTATCCCTCAAGACAATGCATGAAGATCACTTCTTTTGAACTATTCATCTCAAACATGAAAGTATGAAATGGAATCCAGATGATCAAACATCATGATGATTATGGACTGAATTGGTCATTAAAATACTTTTGCACCCATAATTCTCCAATAAGGTCTCCAAAATTCACCTGGTACAATATTAATGATCTCATCTTTAAATATAACAATTTGGTATTATGAGTTTTTGCATAAAAGACATCAATTATAACAAAAAAGTGATTAATACATGAAGAATGACATTATAATTAAGATCATGGGGAAGTGCAGATATCAGTTTAAAGTGTGGCTAATGTGTCTCTACCAAAGTCAAGGAAGTATAGCATGTTGTTCATTCAGTTTTAAATGGAATATTTATCACTCCAGGAAGATCATTGTGCCTCATTACACTACACTAATGTAATTAATTATTGCATTCAAAGCCCTGTTCTTTCAGATATATTCAAAGGGGTATCTGAAACAATTTTAAGCATAAAATCATTCCTTAGTAGAGCAACCACAAGACTGGAAAACTTGACTTATTCAGAAATGCTTCAGGAAAAAAAATGCCTGGTTTATTTCAAGTTAAACAAATGGACCTATGCAAACTCAATAAAGCATAATCAGACGTATTTAGCTTTATATATATATATATATATATATATATATATATATATATATATATATATATATATATATATATATATCGATCAAATGAATTGTCGACCAAATGATCAAATGAACTGTTGACCATGTAGACCCATATATATATATATATATAAATATACATATATATATATATATATATATATATATATACATATATATATATATATATATATATATATATATATATATATATATATACACATATACATATATAAATGACCAATATGTTGATGACCAGTATGTCCACATACTAACTTTGAAACATGTAACATCGACATGTATTGTCCATGATCTGAGGGTTAGCCTGGAGGGGCTAAATCAACAAATAACTGCTTTTTTCAGGGGACAAGCCTCCCTGCACCCCAACACCCCCTGCTAATTATATATACCAACTCCAAGATTCACAGATTCCAGGGAAAGGGAATATTCTCTTACCCAGGTCTTGCTGATTTTGCATACCCATTGACCATCTGTTTCTATTGACTAAATGGCGTCAACCAAACAGAGGTGAACTTTATGATCATTCGATCACATATCATATATATAAATACAGATAGATAGATAGATAGATAGATAGATAGATAGCTATAGATGTAAGAATTAGAAAGTAGGAATATACAATTATATATACATATCAGAAGTTAAAAATGTTGTGATGGAGTTATGACAATTAAGATTCTATTTTTTACTTGAAGGTTAGTAGACTGCAAAAGTGATGGTCTGACTGAGGAACCTATGAAATTTTCTCGCACTAATTATGTTATTTGAAAGTCTGAATTCACTAAAGAAAACAAATGATCATTTACAGATCAACTTTTGTAAAATAAAAAGACTACAAAATATGTTTGCCATTCATAATGTCAGTAGTTCAGAATGTGAGCACCAATTTCAGAATGTTGACAGGACTATTGACACACAGATATGTGGGTTGATGTTGGGGGGTGGGAATGTATTTGAGTGTTCCTTGATTAGGGTTTGGGATAAGGGTTAGGTAAGGGGATATCTTTAGTATTATGCACGTGTGTTGATTGTTTTGGATGTGTCAAAGCTTGTCTTGTGTAGTTTTAGTGCAATAGAAAAGAGCTTTTCTAATGTAAGGTTCAGGGTAAGGGGCAGGGTTACGGTTAAGGTTAAGTTTATGGTTAGTGCACCACACTAATGTGCCCATGTGCCCACCTCATACTTATGACCACTACTGAGTACATAGCATAACTTATAAAAGGTACAAAGCACACTTTCACTGACTAATCACAGGACATTTATTGATGCATTCAAATGATGTGTGTATACCCACAGCACCTGTTCACACTTAAGAATGCATTAGAAATCTGGTTATGACTCAGAACATGCTATCATGTATTTCCTTGCTTAAGGCTTCTACTGTAGTTATTAGCTATCATGGAGTATGTGATAGTGTACCTCTGACTTTAGCTACTGCATGTTTATTTATACTGTGTGATACTGATTTCATATGTAATGATATTATTCAGTTAGGGTCACTATATTATTACTGGTTCTGTGAGCTGGACAGATTTCCCTTGATCTTCACTTTTGTCATCTTTTTTACTATGCTTAATGACTGGTGTACCTCTTATGCCACCTACATCCTGTACTACTTCTGTTTCCATCCCTACACTGCCACACCTTTGTCTGCTATCAAGCATAGTGCATCATTTGCTGTTGATATAATGCTGTGTTACTATTCCTCATATTTTTTTGCGATAATGCCTCAATCAAGTTGTCAGCTGATGGACAAATTCCATCTTCTGCTGAGTATCAGCAGTCATGAACTGACCTGTTAAGGTCATGGTGTTAACTTATAGATACATATCAAAGCAATGTATAGTAAACACACTGCCACCCAGGGAGTACAAAGCCATGTATTAACACTTGGCTTATGCTGGACCCTTCTAGATCAGGGTGTTACCTTTAGTTTGCACTAATAAACTGATTTTTTTTTGTACCATTGTTATCACTCCATCTGGTATGCTTCACATGTCTATGTACAGATGTCCCTTTTAAAGCGCCCTATTGTATATATTGATGTTTTGTTAGCAAAGCCTTTCTGTTAATGGTTAATCCATTTTATAAATCCAACCTAATTTTTGATTTTCTTTATCCCAGACATAATTTCTGAGTAAATGTTACGGATATAATGCCTCCTATGTTTCAGAGACTGGCTACAGTATATGTTCTACAAATGGCAGTGCAATAGTCTGTCAGAATGAGTTTCTGGTGTCATTCAAAGGGGATCCAGTATCTGTCTACTAGGATGATATTGTCAACAGACCTTGATGATTTGCCAGAGATAGTCTTCATTTGTCATCCCTGAGATTTCTGTTACTGGCTAACGCTCTTGCCACACCCATAGTGCCTTTTTTAGGCAATGTCACAGGAGTAAAATTCCCAGTGTAAAAATACCCTCTAAAAACAACCTCAAGGTTATGCTGCTAATTACTAGGAGTCAAAACCAGAAAGTACACTCACTGGAAGCAGTCCTCACCTTGAAAGATGCTGACATTTGTGCAGTCACTGAGATCTGGTTTAAGGCTGCGGAGAGCACCCCAGCTATACCAGATTACATTTCCTTCCACACATTCACACCACAAAGTATTCATTAAAGATAAATATACCTCTAGATTGGTTAAACAGCACAATTCCCTTGAATTACTTCAAGTGAAATTCACTGTAGGTAAGACCCCTCTTCAGGTCATTGTCAGCTATAAGACCCCTTCCATGAATCAGGGCATCAACTCAGCCTTCCTGGATGTACTTGAGTCAAACAAGATGCAACAAAACACCCTGGTTTTGGGTGAATTTAATTACACATCTATTGACTGGGTAAATTATGTGTTCTAACTCTCTTGCCCAAAGGTTTCTGGACTTTGTTAACTCCAATGGCCTTGGACCAGTTGGTCGACACACCCACAAGGGGCTCAAACATCATGGATCTGGTGCTCATCAACATAGGGAACCACTGTACCACCCCCAGTGTGTATCCATCCCTGGGAGATCCGAACACAAATCAGTCCTGCTAGAAGTAACTATAACATGAGACCCCCCCTTAGCAACAACTAGACTAAAAATCTTCTCCAAGGCCAATTACAGCCTCTTACATGACAGTATAAATAGGTTCATAGCCCCTCCTCCCACTCATGGAACAGACAACTATGCTGAGCACCTGTACAGTTGTACTGACTCTACTGTACCTGATAGAACCAAAGCAAGCTCTTCAAGGGAAAATAAACTTGCCTGAAGGACAACTGCTATTAATAGGCTATACAATAGGAGAAAGAAATTGCTGTCTAAGAGTAGGAAGGAATGATTTAAAAACTGAAAACACTCCCTCCTCAAATTAAACAATCAAATAAGACTCCTACTGAAGTCCTCCAAAGCTAAATATGAATCCAGGTTAGCTTCCCTAACTATGGATAACCACAAGCCGTTCTTTAGTTTCATCCATAACCTCAAAGGTAAGGCCCAGATTTGCACTGAACTCATAGTTAATGGTACTACATATACATAACCTGTGGATATAACAATTCCACTTGCTAACAGGTTCAGTGAAAATTTCACTCCCCTGTCCCCGCCATATATACCCCAAAGCATCCCTAACACCTGTCCCCCACCTAGTATCTCCAAGGTGTAGGTCTTAAATGCCCTCTCCAAGATCTAAAAAACAGCCTCTATGGGACCAGGCAATATCCTGGGCTGTGTTCTACATGGGTTAAAACAGGAATTAGCCTCATCATTGGGCACAGTTTTCAATCACAGCCTAAGCACTGGCTTCATCCCAGTAGAATGGAAAATATCTACTGTGATCCCTTTGCACAAAGAGGGTGCATCCACAGACCCTAAGAACTATACACCCATTAGCCTCACCAGCCTAATCTGCAAGGCCATTGAATGATTCATCATGGACTTTATTAACAAAGATGTAGGAAATCTCCAAATGCTTGATCTCACCCAGTTTGGCTTTATCAAGAGGAGGTCATGCCTGTCAAACTTGGTGGAATTCTTTGAAACAGTCACCAAAGCCCTCGACAAGGGCAAATCTGTGCATATAGTCTGTCTAGACTTAGCCAAGGCCTCCAACACAGTCCCCCACTCAGGCATCATTTCTAAACTCACCCAGCTGGATATCAACCCATATATTGTCAGGTGGGTTGCAAACTGGCTCACTGATAGAACTCATACGGTCAGAATAGGGGACTCCACCTCCTCCAGTGGACCTGTAACAAGTGGTGTTCTACAGGGATTGGTTCTATGACCCCTACTGTTTGGAATCTACTTCTCTGAATTACAGGCTAAAACTAAAGCACTGTGGCTGACAATGTTTGCTGATGACTGCAAACTGGGAGCGATCATTGAAACTCCTAGTGATGTCAATATCCTGCAAGAAGGTTTTACGCAGACTAATGACTGGTGCCAAAGTCATGATCTTAACCTTAATGCAAAAAACTGCATTATCATCCCCTTTGGCAATGGTGATATTCCTGCAAACTACCACATCAATAGCAATACCCTAAGCACACAGTCAGTGGTTAGGGATCTGGGCACACAGGTCAACAGCAACCTTGACTTTGATCACCATGTCTCCACAGCGATAAGAAGGGCATTTTATATTGCTCATATCATAAGTAATGGTATTGCCTCCAGAAAAAAGAGGTTATAACCCCGCTGTACTCTTCCCTCATCAGGCCAATAATACAGTACAATGCTTCCTTTGTTATGTTCCTTTCCAAACACCTGCAGCAATTGAAGAGACCACAAAGGTTCCTTACAAAGAAAATTCAGGGTCTTCAAGATCTGTCTTATGAAGACAGACAGAAATCATTGTCACTTCACTCTGTGTCATACAGATTGCTCAGAGGGGACTTGTGCCTTGCATATAGAGCAATCTCTGACCCAGCTTTAATGGAAATGCTGTACATTCGCAAGTCATATGGCACACAAGTCACTCACTCAAAGGACCTTAACCTGATATATCACATCAACAGAACTTGCTTGAGAGACAGATTTGACTCACAGAGGTTGCCCCACCTTTCGAACTAGTTTCCTATTCATGTTAAACAAAGCCCCTTGTTGGCCCTATTTAAGCATAATTTGGACGATTGGATGGGTAACTGGAAATTCACTCCGGGAGTTCCGACTGTGTCTGTCTTGGACAGGGACAATAAGTGCTGATTTTAGTGTCTGCTTGAACCAGACACCCTTGGCAACATGGGTTGAACTTGACTAGGCTTGTAAGGGTCTTGGGGCCATTAGCCTAGTAACCTCCTATGAGCTTATGATCCTATGATTAGACAAAGAGATGTAAGTGATCAACTGTAGTCATATTAGTACAATAGAAGTAAGAACTTTTATAACACTATTATAACTTTTCACAATTAGATTACATTATTCGCTCTTTCATATGCTTTGTTAGACTTTTTTGATAGCTGAAAACACAGTTGAACCATATTCAAAATTATAAAATAATTATCTAATTTTCACTCACTTTCTTATGAAATATATATGTGACAGAATCAGTATCTGAGGGAAAGGGAATATGCACATGATTCTAAAAATAGGAGTACAATACTGTGCATTAATGATTATTTCTTTTTTGTTATTAAGCATTGCTGAATTTGTACCGAAATTTGTTTTTTTTAACACAGTTTTCAGTTGCTCGGGGTAGAATGAAGAAACTATGCTGGTTTGAAAAATGCTAACAATAAACTAACATTGCATCATGCACTCATTAATTGGCAGTACTCCTTTTGCACAACTTTAAGTTTTATAAAAAAGAATAAACAAAAGTTTTTGACTTTAGCTATGACTAATAATATACGCAGTTATGTTATATTCAACTGTGTAGTATGAAAGAAAGAGCAATCTGAAACATTTCATAGTTGCAGATATCTTTTCATATACTTTAATTGGTAAATTCTTGTGTCTGGCTCAAAACAATGTGCAGTGATTCAAAATTAGCCTACAGCAAAGGCAAAGCGTATGTATTTTTTATTTTTATCATAATACGCAATACATATTTTTTGTTTATTTTCCTGTAATGTTTAGGATTCATTGTATGTATCACTATTGTTAAGTCACTTACTAAAATAAAAGGACAGGGAAATTTTCTTATACAGATTTTAATTAACATTTATGGATTTCTTCATGTTTGTTTAATATTTGCTAGCCATGCAAATAAGTTTGATTTTAGAGGTCTCTTCTCAGTCAACTGCTATGCGAAATAAAATAATTCAGTATGCTATACCTAAACAGCATGGCCAGACAGATGGACCAATGTGCTGACAGCATGATTTACCATTTCTAGAAAGCAAGTGTCTCAGTAATCATGGTTCATGGGTTCAAACTAGTGCTCGTTTCTGTTAATTCATTTCTGATAGGTAAATGGCAGATAAGCAGCAATCTGGATAAAATGCTGAAAGGTCTCTCTATAACTCAGCATGGTAGCAATATTAGTAAAACGGATGAGATACATAAAATAATGAACATGGAAAATAGAGGTAGCAAACTAATAAGTAAAATTCATTGACTGAGTAGGATAGTCATGAGTCTCTAATAGTAACATAAAAGGCATGATAAACAAAGGAGGTTGTGACTAAGGAGTGAAGATGACAGTTACCATTTTCAAAGTTGTATGAAATGGCAAAATGTCTTGTAAAAAGCAGCTAAAATAAAAGCTATACTTTCTTGTAAAAGAAAAAAGAAAAAAAAATCCATAAGGGCATGCTATGTAGCAAGATGTTTATGCTTAGTTATCAGATCTGAATGTTTGTGCATTTTCATATGGTGGCTATATTTCATTTGGAGATGTTGCTATCTAGCATGCTGTAGCATGAGCTAGCCATACCTCTAAATAGACACACATAAAAGCTTGTGTCACTCTTTCCAAGTACTTAATGGTGCTCACCTTACAAATGGAGCAGGGGTCTATAAGATAACCTAGGTATATATTTGTGTCTACCCATCCAGTCATCTGGACTAGCCATGCAGACAGCCAACTTATTCCATAGGCTGAAAATACACTGAGGTAGGAATCGATTCCTCTAGAAAGACATATATTTGTTGGCATAATTTAGGTCTCTAGTGTGGTTGTAGAGCCACTGTTTTTTGAAGAATTAAGAATTCAAATAGGATTGTGTCTTTCATGATGCAAAAAATAAGCCACATGTCATCTGAGAGGAACCTGTAAGCTATGGAGTATAAGGAAAGTTGTGGTACTCTATCAAGATAGTTGAAGATTTTAAGGACTTTAGTTTTCTTGTATTCATCCCTCATCAGGCCCATCATAGAATACAATGCCCCTTTTGGGATGTACCTTACCTGACACCTGCAGCAATTAGAAAGACCCCAAAAGTATCTCACCAAGAGGATCAAGGGTCTCAAACAGATGCCATATGCTGCTCGGTTAAAAAAACTCCAGCTCTACTCAGTTGCATACCGCCTACTTCGAGGCGATCTATGCCTGACATACAAAGCTATGTCAAATCCAGAATTAATGGACATGCTCCACCTCAGTAAATCTAAATCCCTTAGAGCCACACGCTCAAGGACTTGAACCTCAGCACAGAAATAAATAGAACTTGCTGGAGGGACAGATTCATAACCCAGAGGCTCCCTTCGCTCTGGAATAGAATTCCAGTTCATGTGAGGCAGAGCACCTCACTGAATCTCTTCAAGAAGAATCTCGATAGGTGGATGGGGGATCGTAGGTTTGTCCCAGGGATTACTCCCGTGTCACTATTAGACAGAGGCACAGTAAACTAAACCTTAAAAAGGGCACAGTATACTCAAATCAAGGGGTGGCGTAAGCCATACAGAATCGGGCTAGGCTTATAATTGCCCCAGGGCAGATAGCCTAGTATGAACCTATGAACCTATGAACCTATAAATATTTGTGACCTTTCCAGTTGAGTGATGTGCTTAAATGCATACATATCAAAAGAGCAATGTATTTGATTATGGGTCTCATAAGGGAAGAGTACAGTGGTAGGATGACTTCATTGGATTTTGAAGATATTCCCTTGGAAGATAATTGGGACAGATGGAAGGGTTTCCTAACTATGGAGGATACATCCAGGTCTCCTATGACTTAATCTGTTGAAAAGGAATACAGTTTATAACATATGATGTTGCAGCAGCTTTTTTTTTAACTGAACACTACTTCAGTGCACTTTTTTGCATTTACCTTAAGACTGTTTAAAAGCCACTAGGTAGGTGCATATTCTAGTGCTTTCTGGAGCCATTTAATATCAGTGAATAATAGTACCCAGTTTGCAGTCATTAGCAAACTTGGTTAACCACATTTCTGGGATATTGGCTTGGATCTTTCCAAGATAAATGCCAATCAGGAGAGAGCCCAGAACTTGATCACTGTGGCATGATAGCAGTTACAATGCTATGTTCAGAGTGATTAGAATCAACTTTTATGTCTTGGAATCTATCAGATAGCCAGTCTGCAACCCAATGGACAATGTGGTTGTTTACATTACATTTGTACATTTGTCTAATTTTTCAGTAATGCCAGTGTGAAGATTAATGCCAAAAAGCCCTGACTAGGTGGAAACAGGACTAATACATGGAGTGACCTCTATCCACAGTCTCCATAACATGTTCAAAGAAGCAGACTAAGTGGAGGAGATAGGATATACCCTTCACAGAGACAGACTTGATGAGAATGTTTGGTCTTTTATGGTTGGAAATAGTAGCCACTCGTAACTAAAGAAGACTCTAATAAACTAAGCAAGGAGAGATGGCTGTCAGTCTGCTCTTAGTAACTGATTGCCTCAGAACCATTGTATATTTTTAATTATTTATTTAGGCATGTCTGTGATCTCTACACCTTAGTGACATGTTTCTACAAAAGGGCATTATATTCAATGACGAGTCTGATCAGAGATAAATAAAATGAAAGTAAGACCTCTTTGGATCCAGGGGAGATATTTCTGAAAGTTAGTTGAGCCAGAGAGAGAGAAGATTTTATAAATGACTGTAAAGACATGATTATCAAAAGATAAGATATTAGATGCATCTCTTATAACAGTACTTGATTGGGGTCATCTATACAGTATAATAAGGCAATATTTTCTTTACCAAAATGAACTATGCAACTTTTTTTATTTACAATTTACTTGAGACGGTTTTTCTTGTACCAGTTATTAACAAATTTTGGCTTAGTTGTGAGTCAGCAGCGGAAAGAAAAACAAAAGCCAAAATGCAGTCATTCTCAATCTTAGTTAACCATATGCAAGGAATGTTGGCATGAAGATCTGAGAAATAGATACTAGTGAGTACAGGAGCAGTCTCTCTGTGGTACATTACTCAAAATGAGTTTGCTTTCTGAAGTGGTACCTGTGACTCTAACTATACAGGTTCTGTCAAGTAACCAGTTCATAACATTATAGGATCATAGCAACTGCAAGGTAACTAAGTCATTAGACCATATACACCCTCCCAATACTCATGCTCATGATGTACATCCCACTTCTAAAAGGACAAAGCAGGACATGCCTGGAATGAATTTATGAATGTCCGCTGCAATCATCAAGGTTTGTCTTGAAGCATATGAGGGTATCACAGTGTTTTACATGCAACAGAAGTTTGTTCCAGAAATGAATAAATGTTGGGTAGTATACTGTACCTGTTCTCCCCACCACACCCCCAGCATGTTTTACTTATATGCTCGTGGAGATTTAAATCTTTAGTTCTAATATTTTTGGAGCAGTTTTTTGATTCGAGATGCAAGGCATCAAGGATAGTGAATTTCTTTGTGGGCCAGAATGCAGGACAAAGATCATCACATGTGAGGTTTCTAAGACACTGACTATAAGGATTGGGCTTCAAGTCTCCCTACATAGCATAAGGACTTTAGACCATTAATCTGTTTTTTAGGAAACTTGAGGGTTTTTCTAGCTGGGTGATGTTTTGGGATAGGCACATACTGGAGGGGCCATCTTACTCTATTAATGGCATAGTCAGTGCCTAACATAGTGTAACAATCACTTCTTTTGATTTAAATGAGATGCATCTAGAAATCAGTTGTGCTAAATAGAAGGACTCAATAACTACTCAGGCTGCATAATGGTCAAGGGAGACAAAGTTGTCAAAAATGGTGCAAGTTAGTTATCAACTGCAGAAAATATAGATTTACATGCATTTTTACAAGTCTATCAGCAATACCTGTATGAGGAATAGTGTCAGAGGCCAAGTCCAAGTCCAGATATGTTTTATGAAATGCATAGCTAATATAAGCTGGTTTGGTAACTCGTTCACGGAAATTAATGCCATTATGCAGCCAGGACTTGCCTTTGAAAACCCTGAATTGATGAGGGTCAAGTGCAAACAGGGTTACAATGCCCAGATTAATGAGGCCTGAAAATCATATTTTATAGCTTCACAAATGAGGATAGTGGTTAAGTTTAAGGGAGTATAGTTGTCAGTGTCAAAGGCTAGGGAATCATTGTGTAATGGCATTACAATGTCTGTTACAGGATCCGGGAATATAACCAGAGGAAAGGCATAGATTAAGGAGGTTAAGTATGATCACAGGTAGGCTGTATTGGATATTGATAATCAGACAGCATGGTGTGTTAACAGCTCCTGTGGATGAGGTGATCTTAGCTTTTCAGAGGGCTAAGAGGTTATATTCCATAGGAAATATAGGGATGGATGAGTCTCTGCAATCCATAGAACAGCTGCAACTCTGGGTGGAGTAAAATTTGCAGCAGATTTGCCAGGTAGGATGTTAACTACTTTCTTTGGGTCAGATCCAGGCATGCTCCATGGTTACAAAAGACCACCAGAACCCTAATGAAATCTAGAGATAAGGCCTGGGAGCACTGACGACTAACAAACAATAACTCAGATAGGCAATCATTACTTGAACTGCGCAATAAAGCCAAAAAGTATATAAAAGTAGACAAATACCTCTACTATAAATCCACCATAAACTCTACCAACCACAACCCTAAGCAATTCTGGTCCACTATTAACAATATCCTCCACCCAGGGAAGGTTGATACCCCCCAGCTATCCATTCACCACTTTTCCAGCAGTATTGCTGAATCCTTCAACAAACACTTCACTGAAACTATAGCATCTCTAAACAAACAACACTTCCCTACAACAGCCCCCCAACTCCTAACCCTAAACCCCCACTCCTCTTTTCTTTTTCACCTTAGTACCTACCTCCAACATAAAAAGACTATTGTCAAAACTTAAACCCACCAAACTCACAGCTGACAGCCTCCCCTCTGAATACTTGAAAATTTCATCTGATACACTAGCCTACCCAATTTCAATTCTAATCAACCGTTCCATAACAGAAGGCTATGTTCCCTTGATATGGAAAATATCCCACATCATTCCCCTCCACAAAGGCACCCCCTCCACTGACCTCTCCAATTACTGTGCCATTGCTATCCTCTCCCATCTCTCCAAGATACTTGAAAAATGTACCAACACCCAGGTCTCCAACTACCTCCTAGCTAATAATCTCCTCTCCAAAACCCAACATGGTTTCAGGCCATATCACACCTCTGCTTTGCACTCCTTCAGCAACACTATACTTCATCACAAAAACAATGGTCTCTTCTCTACTGCCATATTTCTAGATCTAACTACTGAAAAATTGACAAAAGCCGAACTTCGGAGAAAAGCCGGTTTATTTTTTTTAAACGTTACAATAAAAGACATTTTTTGTCTCACCTAAATGTGGGACTTCTTCAGAAACAAACAATTTAAAATTTCAAAGACTCGTATATATACATCCTTTATTTGGCGCCAAAAGTTTAAATGCCATTTATTATAGTTTAAAGGGACATGCCTTCCCATAAATACTTTCCTTAATAAAATGAAAGACTTGTTCCCTTATTACTTAAAAACTCATACAGCACATATTCTTTTCCACTAACATATAAAACATCAAATACATTTGTTATGAAACATCAAATACGTTTACTACGATTGATTGTGCAGCTTTTTCTTTTTAAGAAATACTCATCTTATTTATGCCGTTTATTAAAAATAAAATGTAAATCTGAACTATATATCGTATAAAATAAGAAATATAATTCAATACGTGAAATTTATTATACTAATTTATATTTATGTATTTAAATGGAAACATAAAAATTTAAAACTTTACTACCATGTAAATGCATTGTATAGTACTATTAATTCATGTATAACTGAGATTAAAATTGAATTAGAGAATAAAATTAAAATTAAAGATACCTAAATTACATGAAATCATGAGTTACATATAAAAATACCTAAACTACATCAATTCATTAAAACAACTACTATAATATATATTTATTAATTCCTACTCTATTCTTTCTACTTATGTTTATACTGTCTTTGAATTATTATTAAATCTATTTATACCCACTAGACGTTACTTGGATGATCATTATGCAAGACATATGTATATATGTTTAAATTTATAATGAAACATTCCTAAATTATATGTCTAACCAAAACATATTTAAACTGATGTTTTTTTACAAAAAACTTTATTGAAAATATTTTGTTGGACCTTTTTATGTACCATTATACATTTTTGTAAAAATGTTTACATATTAACTTTTTTACAGAAAATGATGTTTGTTAGGCGATGCCAAAATGCAGCAATAATTGCTGTTATTACTATTTATCTTTCTAAACATTTAAGTTTTAAGAGACACATGATGGAACATTTATCATTTAGGCCCGGGTGCATATGTGCATTCAATCTAATATCACACCTCTGCTTTGCACTCCTTCAACAACACTATACTTCATCACAAAAACAATGGTCTCTTCTCTACTGCCATATTTCTAGATCTCTCAAAGGCCTTTGACATGGTATTTCATGAGCTACTACTCTCTACTCTCCCCAACCTCTCCTTCTCACAACCAGCCTGCAACTTGTTCCACAGCTATCTGCACAGACACCAGCAATCAGTAATCTGGGACAATAACATATCTCCTCACCTCCCAGTTACTCTAGGAGTTCCCCAAGGGTCTATCCATGGCCCTCTGCAATTCTCACTTTTCATTAACAACCTACATACTGCCACCACACAAGCGGCTCTTATACAGTATGCAGATGGCTCTACTCTCATCTGGTCTGCTCCCACTCTACCAGAACTACAACAAATCACACAGGAATCATTCTCTTCTGTAGAAAGCTGACTATCCAATGCTCAGCTCCTACTCAAACCAAGTAAGACAAAACTTCTCCTGGTTCCAACCTTCCAAAGCCACCCAAAACACCCCCACTTCAACATTCTTGCCAAAGACAATATCATCATCTCTCCATCAAAACACACAAAATTACTTGGTGTGGAAATAGACAACAAACTTAGATTTGACACCCACATATCTCTTACAATAAAAAAAGTTCACAAGAAATTTGGTGCATTATATCGAAGCCGCCAATTCCTAACCAAGGCGGCTAGAATCTCCATAGTCAATTCCCAGCTAATCTCCACCCTAATCTATGCATCCCCCATACTTACCAACCTTAAACAGACAGACCTACACAAGCTGGATGCTTATTACAACAAAATTGCTAAATTTGCCAGTGGAACCTCCTACCACAGCCATCATTGTAGCTCCCAAAAAGAACAAAAACTGGCTAGAACTCCCACAACTCCTTCACTTCTCCCCAGGCATCCGCTGAAAAAGGACCTGCATCCAGTCGGAATTTCCCGGTAAACAAATGTAAATATAAATAAATAAATAAATAAATAAATAAATAAATAAAGTAGGTAGTGGTATTATGGACTAGCTCCAAAACTTCTGGGTATTGGTTCTTAGCTTTCTGACATAGTTATAGAAAGAGTTGTATTAGTATTTTTTTACTTTTATGTCAATTGTAAGTCCATATTCAACTTTCTACTACCTAATGATAACCTTTACAACTCATAGGTTCATAGGGAAGTATAAAGCTAGCTGCCCTTGCAGGCCATTTCAAGCCAAGCCAGTTTCCTTATTTTTGCTCAAAATAACCTATCCCATTTGGCTATAGGTTGGATTACCCTTCCATGGTCAATATTTTTTTATTACCTGTAATGAGAATAAATGGAATCATACCACAGATAATTTGAGGAGATCTATTCTTGGGATAGAGCATTTAAGGGCTGCCTCTGTCCAGTAGTAGTACAGGGAGCAGTCATGGAGTAAAATTTCTGTTTCCCATACACAGATCTAAGTTGCACTTGAGTTTGGACAGAGATGAACTTTGTTGTATGTGGATGTATGTGGATGTGGAGTCTATTCCAGAACAGCAGTATCCTTTGCAAGATATATCTGTCCCTCCAAGCCATTCTGTTGAAGTTGTTGAAGAGATTTAGAACCCTAGACCAAGTATTTCTGATGCCATTTGACTTGTTGGTGTGCAACAGATCCATCAGTAATGGATTGGAGGGTACCTTTTACACCAGACACAGGTCACCTCTTACCAGTCTGTAGGATACCGAGTATAGTGACAGGTCTTTCAGTCAGTCCATGTAGAACATCTTGTTTAGACTTTGTATCTTTTTACCAAGGAATCTGCACTGGTATTCCAGTTGTTTCATGTATCTGGACAGATATATGCCAAGGGGAGGAGGGGCATTATGCTCAATGACTGGCCTAATGAAAGCTTAGTAAAAGGGAATATGACATCCCTAGATCTTGACACAGTTTATAAGTTGTGCAGTATAGAAGGACTTTCTTACAAACATGGCCATATGTTGGCCAAAAGTTAGGTCACTGTCCCCTTAAGTTCTTTACTAGTTTTCTTAAGTGTGCTGTTATGTTGGACAAAATTGGATAAGTATAAGTAATTTATTTCTCTTGTTCACTGGTTCATAGGTTCAAAGGTAAGTGCTAGTCAATCAGTCTGCAGGACACTACAACCTTAAACAAAATTCCCCATTCAAAAATGTTACTTCTAGTCTCATGGAGGGTCAGACAAGATATTCCAGGGGAGAATATGAGGCTGTCCATCCCATTATCTTGGTTTATTGTGAAGCTGCATGGCTGATACTCTGTCTCAGATGTAGTGGAAACTTGTTCCAGAGGTGTGGAATAAAAAAAAATGTATTTTGTCTTTTTCTCGGTTAGGGGTTGCAGCAGTGGATCACCAGTTCGCTTATGATTGGCAGCAGATTTATATGGTGTTGAGTTGCCAGCCCTGCGCCCAACCTTCAAAGAAGGGGCACACACTCATGCATGCACCTAACTGCATGTCTTTAAATTTCACATGACCAGGGGAGGACATGCAGACTCTGCACAGAAGGTGCTCCAGCCGAGAATTGAACTGGAGAATCTTTTGCTGTGAGGCGACAATGCTAACCACTGTACCACCGCGGTCTCCAACATTGTGATATAAATATATCACACCAATATGTCTTATCTGTTGATAAAGGTTTAGTTTCTTTAACTGTGTATTTAAGGTAACATTTGCTGTGTGAAGGGTTATGAGGTCAATGAGGGATGGATCTTTCAAGGCTCAAAATGCTAGACAATTTTTCACAGAGGAGTCTATAAAAGATTTAGTAGAGTGAAAGGTATGCGATTCCATCCTGATAGCTTAGTTTTTGTGGCCAATGATATGTTGAGTGATATGTTTAGATAAATACATGCAAAAAATGTATTATAGTTAATAATAGGTCTGATAAGATATGCATAAAGGGGGATTAAGATTTATTTGGATCTAGAGGAGATGCCTTTAGAAATTAGATGAGCTAGATACGTTTACTGAAGTATTGGGCAGTCATAACATTCAAACAATAATGAGTTAAACAAGAATGCCTAGATCCCTTATGACAGTGTCTGATTGGAGGAGTGTATCATCTTATTGGTATGTGGAAATGTTTTTATTTACCAGAATAGACTATGCTACATGTATTCACATTTAATTTGAGGCCATTGTCCATGAACTAGTTGTAACCATGATTTGACCCATGATGAAACAATTGTGAGTCAAAGGAAAATTCACTAACAACACCCAATTTACAGATGTGTGCTAACTTAGTTAACCAAAGGCCAACATTTTTGACTTGAAGATCTGAGAAATAGATACCCGATAGGAGATGGCCCAGCATTTTGACACTGTGGTATGCCATTGGTAACTTGTTTTGGCTGTTGTAACTAATCACATGGGTTCTGTCAAAATACTAAATAACTATCCACAGTACAGCAAAAGGATTTATATTCATTTACTATCTGTCAATAATGCCTACATGGGGACTTGTGTCAAAGGTCTTGGCCAGGCCCACATAGGCTGTTTGGCCAGGCCCACATAGGCTGTTTGTACTGCATAATAACTATCCACTGTTATGGTCATTTTTTCAAAGAAAATAATGAAGATAATAGGCAGGACATTCCTCTGACAAAGCCAAATCAATGAGGGTATAGGCATAAGAGATTTTCAATATCCATATTAATGAAGTCTGAGATAATATGAGGCTAGCGAGACTAATATGTCTATGATTATTAGAGTCTGTGGTTGGGCCAACCTTGTGAAATGGGATTAGAGTATTTGTCTTTTGGGTTTCAGGAATATAACCAGTAGATATGATTAGGTTAAAGAGTTTAATAAGGGTTTAGAAAGACCATATATGGAAATGATAATCAAGCAAACTGGTATGTTATCTGGGCCCATGGATGAAGTACTCTTAGTTTTTGAAAGTACTTAGAGAACTTGTTCCATAATAATTAAAGGGAGGATGGGACTGTGGAACCTATGGAATAGCTATAACTGTGGGTGAGTAAAATTTACACTACATTTTCTAGCTTGGACATTAGCTATTCCTTTTGGCTCAGAGTGTGGTATAATATTGTAAGCTAGCTGTAAACCTTAGTGGGTATTTGTTCTTAACTTCTTGACATAGTCAAAGACAGATTTATACTTATTTTTGGCTTCAATTTGAGCTTCCTAATGGTTGCCTTTAGCTATACACTAGTTTGCTAAACAATGCTCTTAAAACAGATAAAATGAGACCTCTTATAAGCATTAAGTGATTTCTTTCTCTTGCTATATTATTTATTTATACATGTATTGCACCAAAGGTGTTTGTTTTTTAAATTTCTCATTATATTTGGTGCAGACAGGGACTGCTTCATCAAAGTAGAAAATAGATGCGTAGGCAGCAGCTTTACAAATGGGATCCATTCGAGAAGGATTACAATGGAATTTATTTAGGTAATCAAACAACTGAAGAAGGTTTGTCTTTAGAGAAGTTCCTAAAAGTCCCTAAACAGAGAGGTATTTACACAAGTGCCACCAGTTTTAAAAGAAAGTCACTAACTTATTGTCTGATTTCACAAGCCTAGGTGATACATTTGGAGATGTGCAAGAAGGGACATATTTGTGAGGGCTAGGGAAAGGATATTGGGGTTTCTGGTCGGAGAATTAACTTTTTGTAAAAGAGTATTAACATTTATAATATTAAGGAAGTACTGGGCATGGTGACTGTTGCCAATGTAGATCAGGCAGCTTATTGATGGATAGTTAAAGTCCCCCAATCTAAAGGTATTGGGTTAAACAGTGATTTCAGCTAATGAGTCAGAAGGGACATATGGGATGTTATATAACTAGCTATCTAGTGGTAATTCATCTTTCTTATGGTGATTTGGACAACTTCAGGTTCAACTGTAGTGTCTGAGGAATTGGTTATGAAGTGATAATATGCTTTTTATACAGGGACACAAGCAGTAAAAAACAGGGTATGGATAAACGTCCTCAATTCACCAAATAGCAGAACAATCCAAAAACAAAAAGATGAGAGGGCAAAACAAACACAGATGTACGATAAAAAAGAAATTTATTAAAGATAAGCACTTTGGCACAAAACATGGGCACTTCTTCAAATCTATAAACAACTTAAAATCAAAGACTTATATGAAAAAATAACAGTGTAAAATGTCCATCCAAAATGATCTTATATGTCACATGGCATCATTAAGATAAGACAAAATATCCATTCAGAACAATCCTTTGTCGGCACATGACTACTATAAAATGCTTCCATTCATTTAAAAAACAGGTTTGATAATAAAATAGGTGGCCATTCAAAGCAATCGATATACAGTATTTATCCAATCACCTAAAGAGGAGGTGTGCCAGTTGCATATAATAGGGGGACATAATGTAGCTCCAAGACAATCATATAAATATACAAAGTTTAAGACACTTCTATACAAAATTATAATAAAACAATCCTATACAGTGCAAAAGCTAATACATACTATCACTCATATAAAAAGAAACTACAAAATGCTTTCCTGCATGTAAATATCTTCCTTACTTATTACCCCTAATACTTCACCCCATATCACTACTGTCTGTTTCCGATTACACAGCTTACACCAGCTCACCATCTTACTCTTTTTTTTCCATATTTATTTTACAGGTCCCTGGTACCATAATTAAGGTTTTAAATAACATACACCATATAAATGAGGAATACCCACTCCCCTTGACTACTGACGTCCGCGGATTCCTCTCCAGCAACTGTGCTATTAAAACAGAAGCAAAGTATGCGTTAAGTATATAAACGTTAACCAGTCCTCCTAGCCTATTAGTGTGAATTAATATTGTAAGGTACCTGGTCAGCTACAGCACATCTCTGCACACCCCACCTCTCATCCCCCCTCCCTCACTACCTGCCCAGCCTTGTTCTTTATTACCTCATAAACTACCCACTCAGCTATTACTTGCTTAGCCCTGACGACTGTCAGCTCCTTAGCTCCCCTCTAAAGCTGCTACTAGTTTAACCCTTACTTATAACCACTTTCTGTTCTCTCTCCTTACTCTGTCTTCTTCTGCCACATAGCCTCTCTCTACCTTATACCTCTATCTGTTCACTCCCTCATTCTGTGTTTTCTAGCCACACAGACTCTCACCTACCTAACCCTAACCCTGTAAACCCCTTCTCCACTCTAAATTCACCACTCAGCTCCCCACCCTAACTCATAGCTCCGTGACCATATCCCCCCCAGTCTTGTGTTTAGCTTTGTTCATAGGTTCATAGGTTCATACTAGGCTATCTGCCCTGAGGCAATTACAAGCCTAGCCCGATTTTGTTTGGCTTACGCCACCCCTTGATTTGAGTATACTGTCCCCTTTTTAAGGTTTAGTTTACTGTGCCTCTGTCTAATAGTGACACAGAAGTAATCCCCGGGACAAACCTACGATCCCCTATCCACTCATCAAGATTCTTCTTGAAGAGATTCAGTGAGGTGCTCTGCCTAACATGAATTGGAATTCTATTCCAGAGTGAAGGGAGCCTCTGAGTTATGAATCTGTCCCTCCAGCAAGTTCTATTTATTTCTGTGCTGAGGTTCAAGTCCCTCGAGCATGTGGCTCTAAGGGATTTAGATTTACTGAGGTGGAGCATGTCCATTAATTCTGGATTGGATATAGCTTTATATGTCAGGCATAGATCGCCTCGAAGTAGGAGGTATGCAACTGAGTAGAGATGGAGTTTTTTTAACCGAGCAGCATATGGCATCTGCTTGAGTCCATTGATCCTCTTGGTGAGGTACTTTTGGGGTCTTTCTAATTGCTGCAGGCGTCGGGTAAGGTACATACCAAAAGGGGTATTGTATTCTATGATGGGCCTGATGAGGGATGAATAAAGGGGCACGATTACCCCTCTTGATCTAGATGTGAATCCTTTCATGATGAGGTGGGCTATGTAGAAGGTCTTTCTAACCACTTTGGCAATGTGGTTGTCAAAGGAGAGATTGCTATCAACTTGGGTCCCCAGATCCCTAATTACTTTCTCTGTACTTAATGGGTTACCACCTATGTGGTAATTTGTGGGCACATTGTTTTTGCCAAAGGGTATGACTATACACTTTTTGGCATTTAGCTTTAGACCATGGCTCTGGCACCAGTTATCCGTCTCTGTGAGACCTTTTTGAAGGATGTTTGTGTCAGCTGGAGAGTCAATTATGGCGCCCAGTTTGCAGTCATCTGCGAACATGGTGAGGCATAGTCCTCCCACGTTGGCCTGTACCTCGGAAAAGTATATACCGAACAAGAGCGGTCCCAGGACAGAACCTTGTGGGACGCCATTTGTGACCGGTTTCGAGTCTGACATGGCTCCAGCAACTCTCACTCTGTGGGCTCTGTCTTTGAGCCAGTTTGCGACCCATATTGTGACATAGGGGTTTATATTTAAGCTGGATAGCTTATCTATGATGCCCGAGTGGGGTATTGTGTCAAATGCCTTTGCTAGGTCCAGATAGGCTGTGTGGACTACCTTCCCTTCATCTATGGCTTTGGTGACTGTTTCAAAGCAGTCGACCAGGTTCAAAAGGCAGGATCTGCCCTTGACGAAGCCAAATTGGGTAGGATCTAGTGTCTGTAGGTCCCCAATGTCTTTGTTTATGAGCTCCATGATGATCCTCTCCATAGCCTTGCAGACTAGGCTAGTCAGGCTTATGGGGCGATAGTTTCCAGGGTCCGTAGAGGCTCCACCTTTGTGGAGTGGAACCACTGTTGCTGTACGCCATTCTGTGGGCACATATCCTGTAGTGAGGCTGAGATTGTACAGCTGTTTTATTTGAGGGATTAGTTCTTCTTGGAGTTCATGTAGGACGCAACCCGGGACGCCATCTGGTCCCATGGAAGCAGTGTTTTGCTTTGGAGAGGGCAGCCTTCACCTGAGCATCAGAGATGTTTGGGAGGCAGCCCTCTGCCGGGATAGATACTTGCTCTTTTGGGGGGGAAGGGGTGGAGAAGTTTGCACTGAACCTGTCTGCCAGGATATTGGCGATGTCTGTGGGTTCAGTGTATTTTTTGTCATTTCGAATCAACTCAGAACAAGTCTGGGAGTTGCATCCCAGGTTCCTAACATAACTGAAAAAAGCCTTATGATTGTCTTTAGTGTCCTGTGCAATTTTTCCCTCAAAGCTGGCCTTGGAGGATTTTATGAGGGATCGTAATTTTTTGCTAGTACTGATCAGAGCTGCCTTCCCTATTAGGGATTTTGCTCTATCATGTAGTAGCTTCCTCCTTCTGTTGTACAGTTTATTTATGGCTGGGGTCCACCAGACTGGACGCCTGCCTTTGGATGATTGGGTCTTGGTTTTGTTTGGGATAGCATGATCCATGCATTCCTGGAGATGTCCGTAGAATGCGTTTATATAGGATTCTGCAGTTTGGGCCATAGTTTCCACTGGCCCTGGGGCCTTGAAGGATTCCACTTCAGTTTTGAGAAGTGAGAAGTTCGCTTTTGAGAAGTTTTTCACTGTGGTTTTTTGGGTTGGGGGTGGGGTCGGGATGTGGATATCCAGTGAAATTAATTTATGGTCTGATCTTACCAATGAGGGATATACTTCTGGTATGGAGCATAGAGTACCCATGTTGGTAATGATCAGGTCTAGTATGTTATCCCCTCTTGTGGGAGTGGTGAATAGTTGTTCCATAGAATTTGAGTTTATAATTTCCAGGAACCTTTGGGCTAAGGTGCTGGGGCTTGAGTAGTGCTCCCAGTCTATATTTGGGTATTTGAAGTCGCCCAATATAATGGTGTTCGGAGAGATCTTCATGTTCTCCAATGTTTTCAGGAAAGCAGAGTGGGATTCCTGACTTTGAGAGGGTGGTCTGTAGGATGCTATAAACTGAAAAGCAGTCTTGCCCACTGTTAGTTGCACATGGATGATCTCCGATACTTCGTGCAATGCCACTAACCTGGAGGTGTGGATATCCTTGATAAATATGGAAATTCCCCTCCTTTTGTGGTTCGGTCTAGGTTTTGGGGCCGAAAAGCATGATATGAGGTATAACCTGGTAGTGCTGGAGTGCTCTCTGGAGACTTGAACCAGGTTTCTGTCACTGCACAGATAATGATGCTCTCCATACTGAGGAGAGCTTCGAGTGCGTGCATCTTGAGGTTAAGACTTCTGGTGTTTAGCAGCATTACCCTTAGTTTCTTGTTCCTTGTGCAGTCTATGGAGGTGGGTTTGACTTTTGAGCCTTGCCTAAAAAAGGCAGTATGGGGGTGGCAAGAGCCTTTGCCAATATCCGAAAGCCCAGTGGTGACAGGTGCAAGCCGTCCCTAGCGAAGCAATGTGGCTTGTCGAGCATGTCATCCCAGGCTGACAGACACTGGATCCCCTTTGAATGACACCAAAATTTTAGCCAATTGTTAAAATTGATCATTTTGTCTTTGTACTGTGGCATCATTCTAGGTGAGGGTAAGATGCTGCTCAAGGTCAGGGTCATACCGGCCTGGGCTACATGATCAGAGAGCTCCTCTATGTCTCTTTTCATGTAGTCCAGGGAGGTACGTCTCAGGTCATTCACACCAGCATGTGCAATGACTGAGTCATATTTGTATTTGCTTTGGAGTGACCTGAGTGCTTGCTTTATGTGGCGGATCCTAGCGCCCGACAGGCAGCTCACTGTGACCTTCTCTTTGTTCAGCCTGGTGAGCGGGACGTCAGTGTGTCTGACAATAGAGTCACCTATTACAAGAGTATCAGGTGTGTTATTCAGCCTTAAGGGCTGTGGCTGCTTGGCACACTGACTTTGTGGGCTATGTGTTGTGCGTGTTTTGTTTTGGGGTAGCGTTTGCTTGGATGTCTGCTTTGGAGGTCTCTGTTGCTTAGGTAGATTTTTATTTAGAGCCTCTGAGTATGTTTTTTATTTATGTGTTTGGTTCGCTGATGTGGTGGGACTATGTGATACTGGAATTGTGTTGTGTAAGGTTACCTTCTCCTCCTGACTGGTTTCACCAGTTTTGAGATGAGAGAGCTCAGCCTCCAGTTTGGCTATATGGTTGCATCTCTCACATATATTTGAACCTGTTTGGAGGAGGGGAGGGTTGTTCTTGCTAAAGTTTCCTTCAGAGCTTTGTGCATGAAATGAGAAATCAAAACAACTATTCCTAGACACTAAATAGCTCTGCCCTGCTGAAAAGCCTTTCTCTGCTTGTTTTATTCTCTCACCATGCCTCTTCCACAGTGGTGCTAGCCCGCTCCATTCGCTCCTCTGCCCTACCCCCTTTCCCACCCACCCCTAGGGCACTCAAACTTATAATTCTACAACACACCCATCATCAATTCTCACCTCCCCAATTATCTTATTAAATCCCTTCAATCAACTACAACATAAATTACAACCACCATTCCAATTACCAACCAAACTCAACATTAATTACAGCCACCACTCCCACAATATCTACACCCTAACATATTCACCTAGTTTACTTTCCAAATTAACTTTATCCTCACCATAACTAAAAACATGTACAGCTTGCAAAACCCCCTTCTCCAAAAACTTATATTTTATCAAGCAACTATCTCCAGTCTACTTCTACTCTCAATACTCTCTTCCTACCACACCCATCTAAATATCACTTTTCCACCCCCATGGCAAACCAAACCCATAATTAACCACACACTACTTCAAAACTTTCCTATTACAACCCCCAACACTACCTCATTTCTAAACCTATCACTCTATTATAACAAATTAGCAGTAAAAATCTAACCTCCACACCTCACACAAGCTATCTAAAATTCTTAATAAACTCACCAAACTATACTTAAACCTACTGCAAAAACTCTCCTGCAGTGGAGACATACACCCAAATCCCGGCCCTACCCCAATAGAAAAAACTGAAATAAAAGTACCAAGTCCCCACTTCTACAAACCCAAATCATCTTTCCTCCTTTTAAATATAAACGTAAGAAGCATACTAAACAAAATACATGACCTGCATGCCTTATTAGCCATGTACAAACCTGACATAGTGGTACTAACAGAAACATGGCTTAAACCTGATCACCACAATAATGAGATCATAGTCCCAGGTTATGATATCCTGCATAAAGACAGAACAGGGAAAAAGGGTGGGGTGTAGCAATTCTATTTCAAAGTCACCTCACACTAGAACTAGTTGACTATAATAACAAAGAAATCAACAAGGTAGAACTTATCCTTGCCAAATTTAACTTAAACACAAACAAACAAATAATCATCGCAGGTGCCTATCTACCCCAGGTAACAACATTCCCATTATGGAAAACATGTTAAATTGGTTCTCACTCTCCCTCACTTACGAAACCATACTACTAGGTGACTTTAACATAGACTGGGGCAACTGCTCCAATGACTATTCCTCAAATCATATCAACCTTTATGGATTCTCATAAATAATCACTACACCCACTAGGACTGACAAAACAACCAAACGTCAATCCATTTTGGATTCTGGTATCCAACCCCACTTTTGTACATCAATCTGGCTGTTTTCCTGACAGTCTAAGTGACCATCAACCCACCTACCTAATTAGGAGCAAGACACACCACCTACCCAACCTACCTTTACTCAGAATAATACGTAATAAAAGACACTTCAGAGCCAGTGACTTTAACATAGCACTAAGTTGTTATAACTGGCTCCCTCTTAAACAACTACCTCTCAATGAAGCTGTACAGTACTTTAACTCAACTTTCCTACATATCCTAGACCATCATGCTCCTTCTAGATCCATTAGGACAAAAACCCACCATGCCCCATGGCTTACCAAAGAGACAAAAAAGACAATGAAAGAAAGGGACAAATTCTGGATAGCATCCCACAAAGATAAAAATACTACTCTAAGGTTAAAGTACATTGAACTACGTAATAAAGCCAAGAGGTTAACTAAACTAGACAAGTCCAACTACTATAAAAATCTACAGGATAAATATAGCCACAACCCCCAAAAATTCTGGGCTTCCATTAATAGACTACTTCACCCTGGGAAAGCATCCACTCCCACCCCTGTACTGCCAAACAACCAGGATGATATTTCAACACAATTTAATAAATTCTTTACAGAAACAGTTCAAAATTTAGCCAATACCCAGAAAAATAATGGCACTACTATACAATCATCCACTACAACCAACAGTAATACAATAAATAACATCTCTAGCTTTTTCCTACAGCCAGTGTCCACTAAAATGATTGTAAACCTCCTTAGGAAGCTAAAACCAACCACACTAGCTGCCGATAAACTTCCTGCAGATTTCCTTCAGATAGCAGCAGAAGCCATATCATACCCAGTGTCTATTCTCATAAATAGATCAATTTCAGAACACATAGTTCCTACCCTCTGGAAAACTTCCCACATTGTCCCTCTGCACAAAGGAGGCAACTGCTTAGAGCTGACCAACTATCGTCCTATAGCCATACTATCACCCTTATCAAAAATTCTTGAAAGAGTTGTCCACTTGCAACTAATGCAATATCTCCAACAAAACAAACTACTATCCAACTCCCAACATGGCTTCAGACCCTCCCACAGTACAACCACTGCCCTCTATCCTATACCAATACAGTCAACCACTATAGAAACCAAGGTCTTTTCGTATCTTCCATCTTCTTCGACTTATCAAAAGCCTTTGATATGGTCAATCACAACATGCTCCCCAATACTCTATCTAGTCTCAATATATGCTCCTCCACTATACTGTGGTTCAATAGCTATCTATCAGAACACCAACAAGCAGTTCTCTAGCAAGAAAAGCTGTCCCCCCTCTTATCAGTTTCCATATGAGTCCCTCAGGGATCAATCCCTGGCCCACTGCTGTTCTCCCTCTTCACTAACAGCATCTCCTTTTCACTGCCCACTGCCACAGTAGTTCAATATGCTGATGACACCACCATAATATGTGCTGCCCCCAGCATAAAGGAACTACACACCCTTACCCAACTCAATTTTACTCTAGCAGAAACCTGGTTTACTAAAATACAACTTCTTCTCAATCCAAAGAAAACTAAACTAATCCTATTCACCCCTGGCAGATCATCGAATTCAAACTTTAGCCTCATCATAAACTCCAAAAACAAAATTCAAATCACACCCACCAACCACACGAAACTACTAGGAGTACAGATTGATAATCACCTAAAATTTGATATCCATATAGCACAAACCATCAAAAAGGTAAACAGAAAACTAGGTCTCCTCTATAGAAACAAAAAGTTCATGACTAAACAGACCAAAGTCACTATTGCAAGAAGCCACCTCCTCTCTATCCTTCTTTATGCTTCCCCTATCTTAACTAACCTTCACCAGACTGAACTTCACAAAATGGACAAAAACTGGACAAAATAACTAATAGCAGTAATATTCACAAATGAAAGAAAGTAACAACCATAAGAAGCAGCAGTCAACTCATAAGTGACAAGTTGCAAATTCAAATCATTTAGTCTAACCCAATAATGTCAAGTGCAGCAGCTGACAATGACGAATTCAATGTATGCAACAGCAGTCTACCTGATACATGTAGCAGTGAAACAACAGCAGTGACCAAATGTGTCATCAAATGCTATCAGTAGCTGAAATAATAGGTTAGTGTGATCTCTACCTAACTAGTAATCACAGTAATTACAAGACAGTGTAATCCTTTAGTTCCAGGTTGAGTAACCATATAGTAATAGTCACAGACAGTCTGACAAAATCCAAATGCGCTAACTGTGCAGTCAAAAGCTACAATGCAGTAGCAACAGAGCAGCTAGCACAGCTGGCAAACATGCATCAGACAGTGAAATCCAATAGTCTGTAGTGAAGCACTGTAAGATGCTAGCTAAGTGCTTTAACGTAAAGTTGATCTGTAACAATAAGTTGTATCAACAATGCAACAGCACCTATGATCAAAAGGTACAATCGATAACTGAGATAAGTTAGTTTTGTGTCTGTCTAGTTAGTTCTAGTAACTGACAACAGTGCAGCATTTTCTGAAGCAGTATTAGCAACCCTGCAATATTGCCTTATACAAATGTGACAGTTGCAAGGAGCAGCAGTGTAAAGTTACTTAAACTTAATAACAGTAAAATCAGCAGAACAACAGCGCTAATGTCAGTAATGCAATCTGATGGAGCAAAGTCAGTAAGTTAGTAAATACTATCAATCTCTCCTGCATGAAATAAAGCAATTGTAATAAATTCTATGTAACTATTTCATTTAAGTGCAAACAGTGTTATCATTTTATTCTCACTGAGACTCTCATGTACAGGTCCAGATTTGGTTTAAGAGGTAATGCAGCAGAGCAAAGCATCTGTATTGGATTTCAGCAATAAGTACCTGAGGATATGGTCGCTGCCTAATACACTGGTTGTAGACTGTCAGGTTCAAAGGTTTTATTAGACCTAGCACAGAAAAGGGGAAAAGTGTGAAGCTAGAAGGTAAAGACTCTCAAAGGGAAGAAGATGTGGGCAACCCACTGATGGGTGATTGCAAGTCTAGACCTGACATGAATACATTGGAAGTTAGGATGTATATATGGCCCAATAGCCTAATTATGGACAAACCACATTTTTTTCCTCTGACTTTTATGATGAATGGGAATTAAATACTCCTCAAGTGGCAGACAGGTGATGGCAGGAGATTTCAATGGAAGACTTCCTTCTGTAATTACAAGAACAGTAACTGCAAGTCCATCACTGAAACTAGAGAGGATCAGTGCATATTGAAAACCACTGCTCTCCTTTAAAATTGTGCTTAGCAGGGCCCCTGCACCCCTGTCCAATATGAGAGACTGCAGCCCCATGCTTCTGCTTCTATATACACTAACTCTGAAATCATCACACATTTTGGAACAAGAAACACTCTAAGGCAAAAAATCTCAAATTATGCAAGTCCAATTTTTTTAAGCATTCAGTCCCACTTTTCTAAGAATCCTCACATTTCCAAGTCTTGGAATTCAAAATGGATACTTCAATGGGATTTTGAGTACAACAATAGATACAAAAGTGAATAAAATATATTGAGTACAAGCAACTGAAACATGATATATTAAGCTAGTGAGTTGTACTAAACTGGCAAAATGTAACACATGGGCATTAGGGTATATTACAACTAGAGAAAGATAGGATTAGCTTTTCAAGTGAGAAATGAAAAAATAAGAAACAGAGTATTTACACTATTAGTGAAACAAAGTGATAAGGCCAAATGAGGAAGCTGACAATAGTCTGTAGAGTAGAAGGTTAAAATAATGCAATAACCTTTAGGTAAATGAAGTTGTGGTGATACCAAGTACAGAAAATAGATGGGATACAAATATATTGTGTGGTTTTAATTCCAGCTGTATGCAAAGTGAATATTTAGTCTGTGAAGGAATACATTGTGGTTGTTTATAGACTGAATTTGTTCTGGGAAAGGGTGATCAAAGTAAAGAAAATGGATAATCTAGGACTGAACTTTCCTTTTATTTGTATAGGAACTGCAGTGAGCAATTCAGCTCTTTGGGTAACATATCAGGACTTAATTATAGCAAAAAAAAAAAAATTAGAAAAAAGTACTGGCTGTCACAGCTTGGCTCAGAACATGGAATGTATTATAACATTACATCAGCTGAGGTTATATTTGAAAAACTGATTGAAATGGTAGTGTTTTCATAGTTTCACTGGAGGGCCACTGTGCAAGTTAACACACCCTGGTCTGAAATTGCTTTTGGTGAATTAGTTTTGGGTTAGACATATTGTTCCTAACTATGCTGGAAAAAGTAAGTAAATGCATCATTCAGTCCTCAAAAGGTGCAAGTTACCCAACAGATTCTGATTACCAGCTTCTCCTATGACTAATATGCTGATTAAATGTAAGCAACTGTTACTGAAGTGGTTCTGACACTGACAGTAATATTAGACTGTGCAAGAGGACCAAATGTGTCAGGCAAAATAAATGTGCTGTTGAGGAATTTGAATAGGTAGAGGGACATAATATGGTTGCAAGGGAGAAAACATAACGGATAAATAGGATAAATGCTAAACAGAGCGAGACACATAGAGATGAATATTAATACTCAGTCCTACATAACTGGGATGTAATAAATTTGAGACATGGGATTAGATGGAAATTGATGGATACAGTGAAAAATAACAATACTAGGTGGATGGCTTAACATTTTTTCACATTATCATTTCAGACAGCACTAGCATGAACACTGAATGTTCTCCACTTTCAGATATTTCACAGACACCAGAGCAAGATGAAGTTTAACCGGGACCATGCAGCGAAACAGACGGAAGTGGACATTAGCTTCTCTACCCAGTATCACCTTCTACAAATGCTCCTTTCTCATTTCTCTCCATGAAAACTACCACATTTCCCTAATCAGACTAAGTATAAAACAAAAAACATTTAATAAGGCTTTTTGTTCTTCATACCATGTCAGCATGCTAGAACTTAAAGAACAAATAGGGCTGAATGTGTATTCACAAATCCTGCCCTTGTATGTTGCAAATAATATGCAATTGTGACAGGAATTGCTTAACATGTTAACAGATTAGTAACACTTGATATAGTGAAGGCAATTTACTTTCTATAAAATTATTTGTGAGGGCGTACTGTACATTGTGTATCATTAGTGATGTGCACTTTACTTACAGCATTATCTGAAACACATTCTAGCAGAACTAAGTACTTTAAAATTAAACTGTCTATGGCTCACCTGGAGAATTTCAGACATGCTCTTGTCACGCATATCATTATAATGATATGCAGTGGAGAGAGAGAATGGAAACAGATATTCCCAGTGTGCATGTTCTGTTGCAAAGGGTCACATTAGTATTACGGAATGCCTTGCAGACACATCTTTCATTAGTTACACCTTGCCAAAATCATAGATACTTTAAAATAAAATTGTTTCTGACTAACTTTAAAGGGCTTTAACATTTCACACATGCTGTCACTTGCACTTTTATAATGATATGCTATTCACACCAGAAACCCAAACAGACATTCCCTGAGTGCAGACACTATTCTAAAGGCCAAATGTGGCACTGCTATCATTTTAGATGTCAAGTGAGGTGATTCATAGCAAACTGTCGAGATTTTGCAGGGAATATAAGTTCCTACAAAATCTATGTCTTGTTTTGTTTTTATTACCAGAATAAAAGCTCAGTGTTATAGCATCCAAGACTTTTCATGTTATTAATTATTTATTTATTATTTTTGCTGTGCATTAAAATGCTTACATACAATATTAATTTTATTTGCAGTTATAAAAGGAGAGTGAAAAAATATCATATTTGCCATTTTTTATGAGATAAAGCTGGCCTCCTCTTAAATAGTATCTCCTCCTTTACAAATCACTTGAATCCACACACTTTTTTGTCCCTGTGACATGCTAAACTACCACAGGTCTATGTGTTGGGGATGGTTCTATCATGTCTGACAGTCAATATGTCAATATACATATTGCTTTTATTTTCAGCTGGAGCCCTGGAACACGACCGTCAGTTGAATTATGATTCAATGACTTTGTCTTCATAGTATACGTTTTCTCCAACGCCACTGATACATCACTTCTTGGGTAGCCAGTCCTTCACAGTTCCCTTACAATATGATAGGATAAGCTTCCATTACATTCATGTTTTTTAAGAGCATTCTTCTTTAAGAATGCCTTCTGCATCCAGTCACACACACACACACACACACACACACACACACACACACACACACACACGTGCGTATGTGCATGTGCGTATGTGTGTGTGTGTGTGTGTGTGTGTGTGTGTGTGTGTGTGTGTGTGTGTGTGTGTATGTAAAATGTCCCATTAAAGGATAGCATGTGGTTAGTTAATTTGCTCAGGCTCAAACCCCACACCTTAGTTGCATTAACAATGAGACTGAATCCTCTACCCCAACTACCAACCTTTTTAAAAAAAATGACTGTGAAGGAGTTGAGTTTCAGGTGCATTTTCAAGGAGGTAAGTGTCAGGTGCATTTTCTAAGGAAATGAGTGTCAGATGCATTTAATTGTGAGCTTTAAGAAAAGAGAAGGTTGCTACTGCTTATGCTACAATGTGCAACTGTTTTGTTTAGCAAATGGTATCACTATTGAGCTACTGGTTTTAGAAGTATTGTTAATAGCACAACAGGTCCATACTTGATATTGATGCAGAAATCTGTGGGTTCTCCTCCCATAGTGTGTAGATGGACTGCTGATTCTGTCTTGTAAGGAGGATAGGGTGGGGTACTGCAGTCCTGAGTATGTCCTGCTTTGAATGGGCTGCCTAGTAATGATGAGCATGTTTTCAGTTTGCCATCCATTCCCTATTGCAGTATTACCAGTCTACCATTTTTTTGCTTCTTTTTAATCTAACATAGGCAATTTATTCTACAAGGGCAGCAGGCACCGAATTTATAGATGAAACACTGAAATATAAAGTTGTTTGTTATTAGCAACCTCTTCATTAGTTACATATTCCTAATGTGGAATTATTCAGATGACTTTTACTTTTGCAGATATTGTGCATATTAATTGATATTGGTGGATTGTAATGACAGAAGTTTGAGTAGGCTTTTATGGTTGAAATGTTATGAACTGGGCACATTTGTCATTACTGGTTCATATATTTCGTTTCATTGCTTACTGGAAAAATATTCAGAACTACAAATTTAAAATATGCTCTAACAAGTGGTGGTAGAGTTATACAAGGAATATAATTTAATACAATCAGGAAGGTGAATCAAAGAACTCTAGCATGTTTGCATGGTCCTAAAAATGTGTGCAAGGAGCCTATGATTTGAAAACAGCCCAAAGGTAGACTTTATCCGCCTCTGGCCAGATGCATTTTTTGTGGGTTTCAATGCTCTTTCATAAATGCTAGTTTTAAAGGCAGAGACATTTTAATGTCTGTTTTCAGTGTGAGACTGTGTTGCTTTGTTTAGCAAATGTCTGTGTTTGCACTATAAAACTTTAAATAAAAGTTTTAAATTATATCCAAATAATCACTGCAAAAGTAAAGCATAAAACAGTATGCACACTGAGAGGTATGAACAGTGTTTATGTTAACTACGGAGAAATACCCAAGTAATGGGACACATGAATGGCTGCAGGTGGGGGGTGCTGTGTATCGGGAGCTTTGATCTACTACCCTGCCTAAGGTCCCATTTAACCATTCCCAAACAGGTTCTGGTTGCAAGGGTAATTGCAAATTTATAAAATTATAAAATATACTTTTAAGACTTTCATAACCATAAAATGGAAACCATTCACAATCATTCCTGTCAACAAAGGAGGCAATAATAAATCTAAGGATGGATAGAGTCCCTTTTCTTTTTTGAAAAACCCTCTGTCTGTTCCTGTTGCTTATCATTACTCAACTCCATCCTTTAAAATGCAGTGGCTACTGAGAAGTACACAGAATAACTTTCAGTTTATGTGTAGTGTTGATACAGACTTTACCAAAGTACTGGATGACATCCGAAGAAAAACTTATGCAGGTTAGATCTCATTACCACTCGTTCTGGACCTCTCTGAGGCAATATATCATTCTATTCCAATATGAAAGCATAACAACTTGAGGATGTGTATGTGAGGCATTACACAAAGGTCATTTATTTTTTAGATAACACAGCCAGCCATACTAGGCTTTAAATTGCCTAGCACTTTTTTAATGAATTAGCATTTTTTAAATAAGGTATGTGCCAAGATTCAGTGATTATAGTTCATATATATAATAATCTAAATAATATGCTATGAGAAAGTGATCTATTGTTTTATAGTAGAAAAAAAAAAGAAATGCCATGCACTTCCACTAATAAAAACACAAAGACTGTAACACAGATGTGTTGAATTACCTTTTTATTGGTCCAACAAGTTATTGCTAAACATTTGTTAGTCAAATAAAAGCTATTAACATCACTTCAGTGTCTTTCTGTTTTTGTTTAATAGTGTAATTTTGCATTGTAGATGGACTACTTTTGCTTTGCTTTCCCCTGTGCAATGCACATTGCCTTGTTCAGTCAGCAGCTTGCCTCTGGCTTGCACTTTAGAGTGTATGAAGTGTGAGAGAGAATGCCGCTACAAATGACAATGAACATAAAGTCTATATGACTTTTAAAAGTACAACACAGGAAGCAGTGAGCCAGAAGCCAAATAGGCTTCATGTTTTGCTAGAGTTTGCATACCATAAGCTATTTTGTTTCTAAATGTCTGCTTTATGATAATGACAGAGCTCTTTGCAGATTAGATTTTATGCATAAAAAAGTATGTACATAATCTGATCAACATTAACAACTGCTGTTCATGTTTTTGTTAGTCACACTGCGGTGGTGGTGCTGCGGTAGCATTGTCGCCTCACAGTAAGATGTTGTCCTGTTCAATTCTCAGCTAAAGCGTCTTCTGTGTGGAGACATGCGTGAATGGGCGTACCTTGGTTGTAGGTTGTGAGTCAGGGCCGGCAACTCGGCATGTAAAAATCTACTGCCAATCATTAGCGGGCCGGAGTCCCGCTGTGGCGACCCCTAACCGGGAAAAGCCGAAAGACACAACAACACTAACAAGTATTGTGTACCATGATGTCATTAGTAACCAGACTATTAGAAATATAGAGTAGCACCAATGACTGCTTCTGCAGGGAAGTAAATCATTCATTAATACCTGTTATGTTCATCTTTCTACTACCAGATTATTTTCAGAAAAGAGTAGTTGTGAAAAAATGTTAGCAACAATTAATTTCTTAGCACAATTAAAGAGCAGCATTTATCATAACAATATTGTTTACTTATTTTTGTTTTGGCAGTTCAGACAGCCAATTTCACTTTTCTTCATAATCTCCAGAGAGAGTTTTAAAATAAACTGCTGATGTGTTAAATGAATATAAGGTTGAAATGAACAAAACAAGACCATTCTGTTTATGAATTTGTGAAATCTACAATGTTGTATTTTAACAGCAACAACAAAAAATACTTTCACATGTAGAAAGTAATTTCTCAGACTAGTGCCAATTAGGCATTTGCTACCATTCCAGCTGGAAATCCAACAAGGTAAATTATGAAGTTGGACATATGAATAATTACTTGAAAAAGACGATAAATGCTCACAAAAGAATTTTGTACAGCAAACAACTGTCCTTTGATGAGCCTCTTGTCTGAGGATGTGGCCTCAGACAGGGTTATTTAAGGCTCCTTCCTATCGAAGCCATCACTCAGTTGGTACAACTCCAATGGTTACAGTCCACCCATCCATCCTTCCTCCATTTTTAACAAGTCTGTGTTTGAACAAATGCAGTGTGGCCTCACACCCTCCATTGGATATCTCCTTTCTTTTCAGTAGCCTCCAGGTTTAGTCATGTTTACCATAAGGGGATGGATATTCAGGTGCAGATTATTTCATCAAGAAAGCTGATGGAACATTATGGATATCACTCGGGCTGAAATAAAGGTAGGCATGCACAAATGGGTGAACACCAGCCAGCAACATTTGGAGTCATTTGTGGAAAGTTGTCAATGATATGCAAGGTTATGAGACTGGTTATTTCAGAAGGCAAATGTTGTTTGTTGTATTACTGTGATCCTAATTAATGGTCACTTAAAACATAGGCAAACTGTACATCAGCACCCTGATTGGAGAACAAATGTCTCCAGCAGGGCAACATGTAGAAACACGCCTGCTAAAACATTAATGGCAAAATACATGTTCAGCTGGGACTCTGGTGGAGAAATACATATCTATAAAGCCTGGGACATAATAATAATGGATGTAATGGAGGTATGTCACAGCCTGTATGTGTGCACTTATATCTTCACAAATACACATGCTGCAACAGTGATGCAGTAGCTCAGTCTGTTAAATGCTTTGCAAGCATTAAGTTTTGTAAGTTTTGCAGTACATGGCCCTGGGTTCAAATCATCATGCACTCTTTATACACACAATGCATTTCAAGTACAATGTCTGTTTTTCAGTGATGGAAGCCAAAGGCCTGCAGATAGGAATACACTTGACATATCCCTGTGGCAACACTATAAAGTGCATAAAGTGTCAGGTCATGCTTTAATATGCATTCACAGAGGATTCTAACTTAGGTAATGCAAATGAGGCCCACTAATATTAGAGTGTAGCACACAATCATTTCATAATTATATTACAGATTAGCACAGGTGCACAACTAACATATACATATGCAGGTCCTGTTGGTAACAAGGACTGCCAGCACACATGTTCCAAATGACTACCATAATGGAACACAGAGCCTAAATGGAACACCTGGCCTGGCAGTTGCCCAAATGGTTGACATAATGGTATATTTTCCCTCTATTATGCTCAAAGACTCAACAAACATGTTGCCTAGTACTCTGTTAGTGATACCATTGCCTAACATACTTACCTTATACACATGCCTTAATTTGCAGTGGAATGGGTACCCTCAATCTGGCTCTGGCTCTGGCTCTGCCTCTACAACAAGGCTTTCTCAGCTCCCACAATTACTCTTACAGCGTGTTGTCCTCCAAAGTGTTCACACCCTATGCCTATGACTATTGCCTGTAGCATTAGCTGCAGCCTGTAGCACACACATCTGTATGTAAAAGTAGTTGCTACCTCTGTGATGACTTAGTATCTTGACCCCAGTAATGTCCAGCACAACATATCAGAGAGGGCTTCTAATCTACGTGAAGGCCTTATATCTTGTTCAGTGGTTGCATGCCATTGATGCATTATACTGTAAATCAGCTGTTTTGGCTGCAATTAGCATTTCATAACCACAGATTGGTTAAGAGCCAATCACCTGGTAATGAGAACCATGTTAAAAAGGCAAACAACTGGCTAGGAGAACCAGTCGGCATGAGAGCTTCTGCGCACAGTAAACACATTGCCAAAAACATTATATATCTGCACATATCAACAGAGGAGTATTGTACCCCATCAAGTATACAACCTTTTTGTTTACAACATGATGCATATGTGTGAATATACTTAAGGAGAATGGAGATTACAGCTTTAAGCCTTTCTGAGAACACTAGTGATGACATGTCATTGATCACCAGATTTGTTATACCTTCAGATGATGCAAACTACATCAAGGGTGGACTGTTTTTTGTCAATGTGGCACACTGCTCTTGTAGGAATGCCCCTTTATATTGATTGTAAAATTACACTGCTATTTGTTTGGCACTGTTGTGTTGACATAGTATCAGGGGAGTTCCCCCTAGGGGACACAGTACAATGGACTCCCTGTGGTTGGTGTGTGATCATACATCAGTATCTGCTATGGCAAACAGGAATAACTAACTATTGCTAGTATCGTAATTGTATCCACACCATTAGTATGTTTGCACACTGTGGAATACGACATGTGTGATCAAGCAGTAGATACTGCCAGCCATTCTGTTCTTTCTGTATCTCTGCACAGTGTACTCCTACATATATGTGATCCTGGCATGTGTTCCCATTTTCTTTTCTTTCAAGAAACATGTATGCAAAACACTGTTCCCCTTTTATGGATGTGAGAATGATATCATCCTGGAAGGCCTCTGTCAATACCATGAACTCCTACTGTCTAAGGGGAGGCAAAACAGGGAACAGCAGATAGCATTGTGGGTTGACCTTGTCCATGATGTTAATGCCATAGGTCACCACAGCAGGACATATGAGCAGGATTGACACTGTACAACAGATATGATAAATGCTGCACGCAGAAGAGCAGCAGATGTGGCCAAGGATCGTGGTGTCACTAGTCGAGGGCCTGCAGCAGAACAACCACACTAAGCTACTAAGGAATTTATGGCAAACCTAGGAACACACAACAGCTCCTAGGCATCCATCAGATCATATATCGTGGATGTGGGTGCCACAGTTTCCACACCAGAGGAGCATCCAGGTAGGCTTAGTTTGATTAGCATTGGAATACTGTAGCATTCAGTGTGTCAGGGTGCACATACTTTTACGTGGGTGTCAGGTACTTGTTTTTTTTTGGAGGGGAGGAGTTTAATTGCAATTTGAATCTCATGATCAGATTTTGACCAACATAACAATTAACAAAGTAGCTACTGTAAATGTGATATATATATATATATATATATATATATATATATATATATATATATATATATATATATATATATATATATATATATATATATATATATATATATATATATATATAGATTTATTACTTTATTATAGTGCAACATGTGGTGGTGTTTACATTACCTCTCCCTCACCTTTTCACAGGTCTGTCAGGAATTGGAGAAAACTGTGGTCCTGCTCCTGGGAAGCACAACACTGTTTTGTTACAGATGTAGATTTACTGCAATGTATTCCCTAAAGTGTCATCCCAGGCCTCCTGGCTGGATTGCTGTACTGTCAGCATGATTACCAACTGCACAGATATTTTCTGACTGTACACACTTTAGAGTCATACCTATGCCTTGTAGGTGTGACCACACTGATAGCTGTGACAGTATTGTCAGGACATTAAAGATTGCCATATGTGTCCACTGTGTAGAGTCTTCCCAAATGTCAGCAGTGTACCTCATTGTTGCTGATGATATTGCTGTATAAAGAGCTTTTATTTACAAGTAAATATAGATGTTTGTGGGAAAAGTAATGTCCTCATGTTCTACTATATGATGTTGGAGGATAAACAGGTCTGTAATACTGACAACAGTGTATACAGCTTTACATATATTGCAACATAGTACTGCAGAGCATAGTAGTGCAGGTATTAATGTATTGCTTTTCTCTTTTTTATCACAGGTGACCAGTGGGGTTATGCTCTGTCTCCTACACAACCTGATGTCACTGACTTTCCAGACTCTGATGATGATGTTGACCAAAGTGAGGCATATGTGGGGTTTCAGGGATTGAATCTGTCCCAGAGGTTTACATCCCTCTTCTGCCCTCATTATCACCACTCACAATCAGTATGCCTACACATACCCAGTCCATGGAGGCAATAGATATTGGACAGTCAGAGAGTGGGGACATTGAACAGGAAAGTGTGGCAGCTATGGCCCAAGTGAGTGTTGACACTGGCCATAGCCAGAAAGCTGGTGAGGTTCCACACAGGCAGATTGATAGGGGTGCTCATAGGAGGACTGCTGTCCTTCCACCACCTATTGCAGGTTTATCTCATCACGAGTCACTGGGCATATGTTTTGGGCCATTATGGAAGAACAGGCACGTTCCAAAAGGAACTGCAAATGAATGCTCAGGGTTATGGATGCAGCACAGTCTGACATCCTTGACTGCTTTCACCACATTGCTGATGCCCTGTATTTATTCACTGATGCAGTGGGAAAGATGTTGGTCTGAGACAGATCATAGAATATGAAAGTCTAGTTGGAGTTGAGCATCGGACTTGTGGACTTAGGTCAGCAACTCCATCTGCTGAGAGTCCACGTGGCATTGCACAATCAAGCTCCCATAGTAGAAGTGCATCCAGCACTCCAGACTGGAGTGTGCTGTCCACACCAAGACATAACAGGCCATGGGCATGTGGTCCTGGGCATTTCTGTGGAGGACACAGTCCGAGAAGACTGCAGTCATCATTGGGTACTAGCACCGCTTTTGACCTTGGGCATGGAGGTGCCAGTGCAACTCCTGGCAGAGTCAGTTGCTGTGTTCTGGGGTGGAGACAGTGAACTGTTGCTCTACTATGCACAGTTGAAAGCTATCCAACATACACACAAGTAGGGCTAGCACTGAGCTTGACTGTGTTTACGAAATGACTTACACACCACTGTCAAAATTAGGTCACCTACAGACACACAGAACATATTTCCATGGTCCGTTTTGCCTGCTTCACTTCCTGACTCACACACATACTTTCAACCTATTGGGTCAGCCTAGGCTTCCTGCACCTCCACACAACACCCTGTGCAAGTGATGGTACCTGTGCCACATCCCTGTCATCCTCATCATCAATGCAGTGAAATGAAACTATGTGTCTGATGCACAGGGTGACTATATAAATTAATATGTAATTGTGTAATCCAGTGTTGCTTTGTCATGCCACTTGTGCCGGCCACTGACATATACTGTATGCTGACATTTGTAATGAGTAAGCCACATTATTTTGTGTACCTTACTTTGTATGATGTTGTAATAACTGTATACTTACACAATGAAATGTGTGTCACAGACTGTTTATCATTCAGTTTTAGGAGTCTGTAGGGGATACCTATGGATACACAGTGGCAATAAACCCATAAACATCACAGCACAGGATGGAATGTCAGCACAGAGGAAATATGTTTTCAGCAAGGTACAGAACTATAGGTGCATGGCTCCATAGGTTCATATGTGTATAACAGGCTAACAAGGAAAATGGCATCATTCAGCCTATTCATGCATCCTAAATCTATGAAAATGCCTGATACCCTTACTATGTGTCACCAGGGTGTAGGCAGCTAACACATCTACAAGCTGTGGTGCTGGAGATGACCCATCTACAAATTTCCTGTGTCCATTACAGACATTTGTCTGACAACAGCTATGATTGTCATTTTCTGTATCCCATGGTGTAACCTGAACATGATGTGTATCACAGCAGATGTATGGGGGCCTGTTACATATAGGGTGTACTGTCTGTATTGCATTCCTGTCTCTCCAGCATGTACTATTTATACCACAGTGACGGTGTAAATGTGTAGAACAGGAAATACATGTTTTAGTCCTGTCTTGGATAAGCAGGAGGTACACAGTGGGATCTGACACCTCCTTGTATGGCGGCCATACACATCCCCTCCAAAGCATGTAGCAGACAGACTACACATGTACAGTCTTCACACGGTCTGCACAGGGCATGTTATCTACAAAAAGTATTGATTTACCATGGAACCTGTGTGGCTGCTACAGTTGTAAGATATGCCTGTGTAGTGACATAGCAAAGGTGCCATGGCACTCAATGATAGGTGTGATGAGTGCCAAATACAGTGTGACAATGACAGTCTGGAATTTACATGCCATACCTTTCTGTATATGTTGTACAGAATTGAATGGATCCCCACATCTTACTGACCAGTGAAGGTCAAAGGCTGCATTACTATCTGTGTCCACAAATCCATGACTACTGACACAACTGTATGTGGTGTGTAGACACTGCTATATTTTCCAGGGGTGGATAACTTCCAAAAGGATAGTAGTGTGCAGTCCTTGGCATTTACTGTTTGTCAGTGGCTCTGGCAACAACTGAATGTGTGTCTCAGGCCATCCTGGATAATTGATGGTTCTGTGTGGGATTCAGTGACAGCTCCTAATATGCAATCACCTGCTTATGTAGTCAGTCAGAGGTCATTGACAGTGGCTGTGACTGCAGAGAAGGGAATGGCTAGAAGAGGTACTCCATTAATGGTGCCTGAGTGAAGTCCACTGGTGACTGGCATCATTGTACCATAGGGCTACACAATGCTATCATCCCAGATTATGGCTATCAGACACTTGGCTATCCACCATCTGACATACTACTCTGTAAATAACTTACACAGTTTTCAGAAAGGTCTGCTGGCCTAATATTGTCAAACACCTTCTCAGGCCATGGTAGGTGGAGTGAGTCATATTCCCCTCATCCATTGCATAGTTTACACTCAATGAGGTCCACCAGTTTGGGTAGGTAGGCATGATCTGCCCTTGAGCAAAACAAACTGTGTTTGGTCCAATGTCAGTAGGTGTACAACATTGTTACTGATCGTAGCCATGCTAACTCCTTTCATGGCTTTACGTATCAGATGACTGAGAGATCTGGGGACACTGCTTAGCACTGCATTCTAGATGTCCTCTCTGCAACTAAGTATTGCAGTTACATCCATCATGCTCCAAGAAAAGAGTCATCCAAGGTGTCTATACAGAGCACAGACAAATAATGGAGGAAAGGGTAATATGTATACCCTGTGAAGGTAAGCTGGGATGTTTTACACAGGTATTCTGCAGATGGACACTAATCAAGTGGTGTGCACTGAAAGGACTCAATTACCTTGTGAAGAATGTGGAAAGCAGGGGAGTCCCCTGAACTGTTGGTGCCTAGCTACTAATAATGCTGGACTCACCACAACCACTGTCTCATGGGATACCATGCTCCGATACTTTTTCTGTCATCACACACAAAGCTTTACTAAGAATCTCACAATGAGAAGCAAGACATAGCCTGTTTGTTCATCCACATAGTTGGCCCACAGCATGAAAGGCTCTGTAGACTTCACATACCCTTCAGGTAGATACCTTGATTAGTTACCTGACCAATCAGTTGGCTTTTGAATGTATTATACTTTCTCTACCATGGATGGTGGTATGTCACTAGGAAATTTACCAGATGTGGTTAGGAGTACAGTTGCAGTGTCACAATATAATGTGGAATGTCCAGTGACATAGATGTCCAAGCTTGCTGAAACAAGCAGCATATTGGCAGTGATCCATCTTAGGTGACAATTTCACAGCAATTCATGCATCCTGCCCTTCAACAGATTACTGATGGATATCTACATGACATGGCTCTGAGGCCTACTGCAGAGGACTGGCTACCTTTGGCCAAAGTGTGTCTGCCTACCACATGTCCTAGGTATGTCATACTGTACAGTTATGTACCCAGAACACATATCTGTGTTCCCACATCATGTCACATAACAACCAGTTTGCTGTCTAGTTGCTTGACAGGCACGGTATGCTTGTAAGGCCAACGAAATGTCAGCAAAGGTGAACAAGTCCTCTGTGCATGCATGGACATCCACATCTTCACTGCAGGGAGTGCCTACAAACACTGTGTTTCAGGCTGTCAACCCCAAGGGTGTGGCAGCATGACCCTAACTTTGCTGGACTTGCACAGTGTCACATTTGTAGGTAAGGTATTGAGGCCAAGCCTAGTAACAGGATTATGGTCAATCCAAGGTCCACATGACTGGCAAGGCATTGTATAGCACACTGTCAGGTGCTGTGTTACCTTAGGGGACCTACATAAAGGTGACATGTTACATTTCACAATCTGTCGTGACACTGCCTAATGATGGTGTGCCGTCATGTACACAGAAGCATGACTGTATTGCTATTGGCACTATCAATGACTGCTGATGAGATATGGAAATTGTCCACATCCCTCTATTCCTATACCACACAAACACAACATGTGACAGATGTGACTGTATTTCAAATCGTGATTCCATGGTGTCTCAAACAGCAGTCAGTATATATGGCAATGATCATTTTGCCAACATGCACAGCTCACCTTCTACTCCACCCACACCCACATTATACACACTTGCATGTGTGCAGCTCCTTATCAGACACATTCCCAAGCAACAGACACCTCAGAAAAATCATACCTCTGGAGAGCACAGTAAGCATAATAGTTCATGCACCACTGTCTTACCGGTCAAACAGCTGAAGCAAAATGCAAAATTAAACCTATTATTCATAGGTGATAACATCATGAGACACATTGATGTCCATGTCACCAAGCTATATATGGGAAAGGTCACAGCTGTCTGTGGACTGACATGATACACCATACCACATATTGCCACAACTCAAGGAATATCAGGTACCATAATGATGACATCATTGTTCCTACATGTGTGTACAACTAGGGACATATATCACTGGACTGTATGCAGACACATGACTGAGCTTAGACACTCTGTGTCTCTTGTGGCTATGCCCATAGCTTTCAGCTGCATTTGACCCTCACCTTGGATGATGGCACAATACACATGGAAAATGATGGAATCAATACTTGTCTTAGTGTGTGGTATCATTTTAAGGGGATCCACTACATGTCCACCTGGGATGACTTGCTCAACAGACGTCAAAGCTTTGCCAGAGATGGTCTTCATCTCTCACCCCTAGGATGTTGAGTACTGGCCAAGGCTGCTGACACCCCCACAGTGCATCTTACAGGCACTGTCTGGAGGGAAAACTTTCAAATGAGAATGGCATCTTTATACAACATCACGGTTATGCTGCTACACACTGGGAATGGAAACACTAAATCCCACTCTGTGGAAGGTGTCCCCACCTTGAAATATGCATACATTTGTGCAGTCAAAGACACCTAGTTTAAGGCTGTGGATAGCACCACAGCCATACCAGACTACACATCCTTCCACATGTTCAGACCTCAAACTGACAGTGTACAAGGTAATGCAAGTGGTGTATACATATTCATTAAGGATAGATACATATTCAGATTTGGTTAAACATTGTGATTTCGTGAAGACACTGCAGGTGCTATTCACAGCTGGAAGGGCACCTAATCAAGCCATTGCCAGCTACAGGAGCAGTTCCATGAGTCCAGACACCTGTTCTGCTTATTTGAATGTACATGTGTCTATCAAGATACATCAGTACAACATGGTTTGGGGTGACATTAAGTAACCACCAAATGTGTTGCTTAGGGGTGCTGAAGCTCACTTGCCCAAAGGTTAGTCTACATCCTTAACTACAATGCCCTGGACCAGTGGCATGACATCCCCACAAGGGGAGCCAATATAGTGCATTATGTGTTTACAAATATGGGTGACCACTGTTACCCCCCACTGTGAAGTACTCCCTGGTGAGATCTGACCATAGATTAGCCTCATTAAAACTAGGTATCAGACCTAACTACCCCTTGCAGTAAATACAGAAATATACTTCAACAAAGCAATGTATTACCTCCTATGGGATGGTTTACATAACTTGACTGCACCTCCCCCTCAGATGGGACAGGCAAGTATGCAGATATCTACACCCATGCTTTATGTAAGCAGCAGTACAACTGCATATACCCAACTGTAACTGACAGGAGGAAAACAAGCTTTTCATGTCACAACAAACCACCTTGTTGATGACTGCCATTAGCAGGCCATACAATAAGAGGTAAACATTGCTGACTGACATTTGGGGTGAGGGTGCCCCCTAAAATGGAGGCACAACCTCCTCAGCTAAAACAAGCACATAGTGTTGTTGTGATGTCATGCAGACACAGTATGTGTCACAATTAGCCTCTCCCACAAAGCAGAACCACAACGCACAATTTATTTACATCTGCAACCTCAGAGCAAAGGCCCAGATTATCGGCAAACTTGTACTAAATGATACCACATATAATGGGTCTGTACTCATAGCTAACCTGTTGTCTCACAGGTTCTGCATCAACTTCACCCCCCTGTCCCTACCACATGTGCCACATGACATTCCTACAACCTGTCCCATATCTTCTATATCTACAGAGCAGGTCACAACTGGCCACTCTATGGGGGATACAGAGTATCTATTGGACATGATAACATGACAGGCTGCATCCTACATGGGATACTACAAGAATTGCTAACACCATTGGGAACTCCTTGCAATCATACCATAATCACTGTCTGCATCCCATCCTACTGGACAATGGCAACTGTTATCCCCTTGCACAGAGGTAGTGCATCCACTGACCACCTGAACTATAGACCTATTTGTCTGAGTAACCATATATGTATGCCCATGGGGCAAATCCTAATGAAGCTGATCAGCAAACATATATGTAATCTACAAACAGCTGACTGTACACAGTTTTGTTTTCTGACAGGGAGATCATGGCTGTTAAACCTGGTGGACATGTCCAAGACAGTCACCAAGCACCTGGGTAAGGGGACATCAGGGCATATAAGCCCCTGGACTTAGCCAAGCCATGTGACTCTATCCCTCACTCAGGCATCATTGACAAAAGCACCCAATTAGGCATCCACTGTAATATCATTATAGGGATTACTAAGTGTCTCATTGATGGAATACATACTCAAAATAGGGGAATCCGCCTCCAATAGCTGATCTGTAAGCAGCAGTGTTCAACAGTCCTGGATCCTCTATTGCTTAAAATTCATTTAACTACGATACAGATGAAAACTGAATGTCTGTAGCTGGCAATGTTGGCTGATGCCTGCAAACTGTGAGCGGTCATAGAATCTGGGAGTTATGTCAATATCCTGCAAGACAGTATTGATGAACAAATGCCTGTTGACATATTAATGGCCATAAACTCCATGTATATACACACACACACACACATATATATATATATATATATATATATATATATATATATATATATATATGTAGTATCATTTCCATCAGTAACACCTATGTACCTGGTAAGTAGCACATCAGTAGCAACATGTGATGTACATACTCAGGAGTGATAGACCTGGGCACACAGGTCTGGCCACACAGCTTTACATCTAATTTATCTCAGATCACCATGTCTTCCCAGTGGTAAGACAGAATCATATGTCATAACTGAGGGTGCAGTCACCAGAAATTGACATACTGGTAACATCCATGTACTCTTCCCTCAGCATGCCAGTATTTGAGTGCAATGGTCATTTGGTAATGTACCTTTCCAAGCACTACTGGTAATTGCACAAAGCACAATGGTCTCTCACAAGGGAACTTCACATCTTCAGTATTTGTTCAATGAGGATCGTCTGAAATTACTGTCATTGTAGCCTGTGGCATATAGACTACTCAGAGGTCATCTCTGGCTTGCATACAGGGTAATGCATGACGCTGTTTGTTTAGAAATGCTGCATATTTGTAGGTGGTGTGGTACATGGATTACTCACTGCAAGGACATTAACCTGATATGTGACATTAGTAATACATGGTGGTGGGACAGATCTAACAGACTTTAACACACCTTAGAAACAGAAACCTTCCTAATGGCAAACAGAGCACCTCACTAGACCTTGTCAGATGCTAGCTGTATGATTGGCTTGGTGACTGTCATTTCACCACAGGACTTCTGCCTGTGTTCCTCATGGTCAGGGGTAATATGTGCTTATCATGTAAATAAGGGTACACACTTGGATAGGATTGTGAGGGCTGTAGGACCATTAGGCTATTAAAGTTCAAAGATCCTATGATTCCATAAGCTAAAGTAAAATTCTCTAACATCCACACACACAAACCTGGCTACATTGAGGATTGCACCACTTCCAATTAATGTTTACAGGAGATGGCACAGCACACACACACACTCCAAGTTGACTGAATGCAGATTAGAATGCTTACCTAGCTAATGGTACATGCTACAGATCACAGTACATGATGCACACACTACAAGTTTGCTGTTACTATCTCTTCAGGACATCTTCAAGCCTGCTATTACTATCTCTTTAGGACATCTTATACTTGATGACGTCAGCAAGCCTAGTTGTGGTCAGGCATTTGGAGGCCCACATCACCTGCTTCAATGTCATCAGCAGGCCTAGTTGTGGTCAGGCATTTGGAGGCCCATATCACCTGCTAAAACCAAAACACTGCAAAACTCTACCTCTTTCTAAGTTCATGATATGCATGTCTTTCATAGATACACACTCACTGAGTGGACTGGGTGAGATTAGAACCCCTACTTACCTAGTCTTCCACATTATAAATAACAATACTTACCACGCATGCCACAACTTAAGTCTGATGTTGGAATGGCAGCTGGTAGTCTTACGGTAGATGACATCAGCAGGACTTGTAGAAGAGGGCAGTTTGGATGCCAGCAGCAACTTACAAAGTCTAAAAGTGCAGAATCCGTGTAGTTTGATAGTCAGTGAGGGATTTGTAGTTGTTTTGCAGGGGGATATAGACATACACACACAAAGTCACCTTGAGTGAGATATGAACCCCTACCTCTCTAGTCTTGTACACTATAGACCACAGTACTTACTGCATACACCCTGGCTTAAGTTTGACATTTCAATGGTAGCTAGTAGACTTTAGGTAAATGACATCAGCAGGCCTTGTAGAAAAGGTCAGTTTGGAAGCTGGCAGCAAATTACAGGTCCAAAAAATGCAGAACCATTGTAGTTTGATTGTCAATGAGGGATTTTCATTTGCTTTGTAGGTAGATAAAGGCACACACACAAAGTGGCCTGGAGTGAGATTAGAACCCCTATCTATCTAGTCTTTCACACTATAGATCACAGTACTTATTGCATGCACTATGGTTGATGTCTGCTTGCATAGCACTGCAGTCAAACTACTTGAGGGTTACATAAACTAGGCTTGTGTTGAACAGCTTCCGTAGCCTGCAGAGTGACATAGCTTCATACTGTTATCTGCATCTAGTAGCCTAGCAGTCAGATAATTGTTATTTATCCTAGCTATGTGGCTACAGTTACCAGTTTGGCAATACCTGGCTGTTTGCATTTGGCTGGGCAAACCTCTGGGAGGGAACAATGTGCCCTTTCCATGCGTGCATAGACAACATTATACACTGCACCACCTGCACACCTGTTGTTATATGTATGGTGACATCCAGCAGGCACAGGGGGTCTGTAGGTAAGTGTATTATGTACTGTTGAGCTCTTACTCTGGATCCTTTGAGCAACATTACAGATGTGAGATAGTGCAGCTTTACTCACCATTATCAGGGTATGTAGGACAATACAGACATTCACACACACATATTTATGTATGCAACAGGGATGTATATATAAATGTAGCTGTGTGTGTATGATATATACATATATGTATATATATATATATATATATATATATATATATATATATATATATATATATATACACATATATATAATATATATATATATATATATATATATATATATATATATATATATATATATATATACATATTATGTAGATATATGGGGAGAGCCTGAGATTTATATATTTATATATATATATATATATATATATATATATATATTTGTATATACATACAGATAGATATACTATCTATGGGATAGAGAGATAGTAACAGACAAATATATATACATATATGTATGTATGTATGTATGTATAGACATATCTATATATAACATGTAATTTTGAGCAAGGAGCAACAGATTTGTGCTCTGTTCAAATGTATGAGCATGCCCAGTGGGATTATCAGTACTTCAAACTGACTTCAGCCCACACTTACCTGTACTCCAGTCTGGGATTCTGTGTGTTACAGATAATGACATCTGTCCCTGTTTCTTCAGTACTGCACTTCACTCAAATTGTCCATGGCATTCTTCAGCTTTATGACATAATTAATACATGACAGAGGTTAATGCTGTTACACCAGACAAAGACTGACAGTCTGTATAAAAAAAAAAAAAAACAACATAATAATACCTCACATCCAAAGGATGTGGACACTGCCAGATTACACCCATCAATGCCTTCAAACATACTAACTTCCCTAGTGCACTGAAGAATACAAGCTGCCTGACAGAAAGCACTCATTCATCAAACAATCAACAACATAAATATGTATGTTGTTATTCCTGCATTAAGTGAGACATACAATGTATGATCAATTTCTATGCTACTGCCGTGAGATTGCCTGGACTGCTGAAATACCATTGATGAGTTACTGATAAAGCAGTTATATGGGAACACTGCTGTGTTGGGAGTGGGGGAACAACACTGCATGTTCTGCTGGGATACACAGTAGTCCGAATATCATGTAACACCACTATGTAACATCTCTCTTGACTGATGTACTGAATATACCATGCATGAGGCATAGTGCATATTAAACGGCACATGATAGTGGACTGGGTACATGAAGTCCGATTTGGATGTTATTCTGTCCAAATAGCCCACTATATTTACTTGCATAAATGTAGCAGATCCATACATACAATGCCACATCATAATAATTGCTACATCAGTGTGCAGATTAGGGATTTACTTTGCGAATGTAGCAGCTGACAGAACTGTAGTTCAGGGCTGCGTACATCTGAGCAAGCAATACACAAACAATACATGGATAGGTACAGGTTGTGTGGGTTGCCTGGCATCAATTTTAATATAAGTATGTGAGTAGGAGTAAGGTGTCAGTCCCTTGGTCCCTAGGTTGTCAGTGAACGTGCTATGTGTTGTCTCTTAGCCAAAGTCAGGGCATACACAGCATGCCCTATGTCTGCCTACAGGGACATCAGCAGGGAATTCCTCTTCAGAGTCCTCATGTGACTGTGGCTCTGGTGACCTAGAAACTGGTGGGGGGGCTGTGTATCCCTTCCCTTTGCTGATTCCACTGCAGCTGTTTCTGCAGGATCAGATTGCATAGCATAGCACATACTGTGAACATATGTGCACATGTGGCTGGAGAGTATTGCAGGGCTCCACCAGATATATCTAAGCACCAGAACCATGACTTCAGATGCCCAAAAAACATGCTCTATGATGTTGCTAGTTTGTGTGTGTGCCTCATTATGGCATTCATCAGTGGGTGTGTGTGCATTTCTAATGGGTGTCATCATCCACGGCTCCAGTGCGTAGCCAGGATCCCCCAATAAATGGCCATGTGGGATGTCCCCTAGCAAACATCTGGTACTGCTGCAATGCATGCCAGATATGAGAGTCATGATAACTGTCAGGACTGCCAGCACATACATTCAGGATAATCCCTTGGGCATTGCACATGACCTGGCAGTTGAGGGAGTGGTACCCCTTGCTGTTGACGTAGATTCTACCCTCCTCACTGGGTGGTGCCTTGATGTGTACATGAGTGCAGTCTATGACACCCAGTACTTCAGGGTAATGTTCTACATGGTAGAAGTGTTGCATATTGCTGGCCCTCACCTCAGTGGTACGGGGAAAAAATATGTGCTCACTGGAATGTGGCAGCATGGCATCCAGGAACTGGTGGAGTATTCTGGATGCAGATACCTGTGAGGCCCCCATCATATCCCCAGTTGGACTTTGGAAAGTACCTGTAGCTAGTATCCTAAGGGATACACATACCTTTGTTTCCAGTGGGATGGGTTTACTCTGAGTCTGAGTTGAGGTCAACAGAGTTCAGAGAGTTCTTTTAGTATGTCCCTGTCCACCCTGTAGCAATCTACAATCTCCAGCTCATGTAGCTCCTGGAAGGTTACCCTGGGCCTGAACACTCTTCTCCTTCTCTGTCTAAGCCCATTGTCAACAGCACCAGCAGTACTGACTTCACCCTCTAGCACATACAGTTGTAGAAGGCTTGTAGCAGCCCCTAGCATTATCTAATTAAAATTCCCAAGTCTGTACTCCACTGATCCAGAGTATTGGGGGAAAATCAGAATAGAGGGTGTATGCATGCTTTATACAGCTCTGCTGTAAGTGATGAATGTGTGATTGGCTAACTATGATGCATTCCACCTGTCTGCAATATAATTTATTGGCCCTATTTCAGTGTGCAATGCTCCACACAGCAGCACATAGCTTGTACAAAGGTCAACATTAATAATTGAATGCATCCAGTTTTAAGGACACACTCAGCCAGGAGCTGCACCACTCAGATATGTACACCTAATCTTAAACAGCATAGAAGTGATAGGACACGGCCCACTGATGTCATCCACATCCTGTGTAAACATCAACATTGTCTAAGAGCCTACATGAAGGGGACATGCAGACAAGATTACTCCTTTCTGCTATTCAACATAAATCCACCTCATTTGCATACAAACCTATGCTGACAGTCTTGAAACTAAACACTTCATAGCCCTATCACCTTAGAAACAGCAGCAATGCACCATTGTGCGGACCCCACACAAGGTCCTATAATACTTTCTTGTCACGTTGTATAAAATTCTTTTTCTTCCTATTTTTTTTTTTTATATTAAGCATGTTTGCACACTGTGGCGCACAGCGCAAACATGCTGAGATTATTAAAAAAAGAAATTATTAATTTAACTTATTCCCTTAATCTTTCTGACATCCAGAATAATAGTTTTGCTCATATGTGTACGTGGTATAACATTTTCAGGGGATTTATGTCCACATTTCTTCAGTTTTACACCCCCTTTTGTCTGTCTAGACTCCTGTACATGGATTTTTTCTGTGTACACTACGGAAACTGACTGAGGGTCTGCAGAGACCCTTTCTGTTTCTTGAATCTCTCTACCTGCCTCATTTGCATGAAATTTACCTGCTTATGAGGCAATTTGCATGCCACAGAATTTTCCTTGTTTGCACATGCATGCGTGCTACTCAGCAGAGCTTAGTTAATCTTAATATGGTCGCGTCCATGTAAGCATCATGATGCAATGCTTACAAGAAAAAAAAACTGTAGGATTTCTTGAATCCTCCCCAGTAATTTTACAGAGACCCCATTCTCTAAATGCAATACTGCCCTCTTGGGTGTGTGTTAATGTGTAATTAACTCCCTTCCAGAGGTGCAGAGGCCTGACGCCGCACTCCTGGGCAGGAGTTAATTGCACATTAAGATACACCCTGTTGGGCATTATTGCATACATAAGCACTTGTGTTTTGGGCTTTGGGTTGGGATGTGGGACAGTTATAAAGCAACATGGTAATTTTGCTACTTACATTTTATTTTGAACAGGCAATAAAAAAGTAGAGTCGTGTTTAAAGCTCTGAACAAAAATTGTAATCTGTATAATATGTTTCTTAGTTATGCTCATCTTTCAATGCAGGTTAGTATAGGGCTATTTTCTTGGCTGAATACATAGACTGGCAAGTTATATTCTCACATCTGGAGGCAATCAAACTGTTGTGTGAAATGAAACATCATTTTACCTTAGCAAAGCAAATAAAAAAATATGTCAGCTGATTCCAAAACATATTAAAATCTAAATGTTTAAAAAATGCCTAGAGACATGCAAATGAAACAGAGGGTGTGAAATTATTTTTATTTCACATGTGAAAAGCTTTGATACTGAAAACTGGCAGATTTAAAAATAAAGCACTGCTTACAGCCTGAATGATATAGAAAATAATATTTTATAAGGCAAGGAATTAAATGCTAAATTTGTATTTAATGAAATGATAACTTATGGGGAGGATTTTTTACAAATGAACTCATTATTTTGTGTATAATGAGCATTTTACTGTACATTTGTATCAGATGAAGAGAGAAGTATGGCAGCATACTTGTATTTGTATGTACTTTTGTGTGTGTTTGTGTGCGTGTGTATGTGTGTGTGTGTGTGTGTGTGTGTGTGTGTGTGTGTGTGTGTGTGTGTGTGTGTGTACGTTTGGACATGTGTGTGTGTGTGTGTGTGTGTGTGTGTGTGTGTGTGTGTGTGTGTGTGTGTGTGTGTGTGTGTGTGTGTTTGAAAAACTAAGCTGGTATTGTTGCTTTGCATGACATTTCGATAATCAATAATGACAGGTGCTGTTAAAGCATGATACATCTGCTGAGCAGAGGACAGGATAACTTGATATCATCAGAGGATATTCATTTGGAGAAAAATGGAAACAAATGATTTATAGATATGAAGTGAAAGAGTATAGGACATATATTTAAAGAATATTTGATTGCATCAGAGTTGTTATCCTTCTTGTTAATCAGCAACATTTTGGGGGGAATTTAATAAAGCCTACACAGTCTTTTTTACCATGTAGACATTGTGCTGCACTGCTTACATGAAAGTTAGCAGGTTTTAGATTCAGTAAGCACCTCAATAAGCAGGTTAATATCATCCTAATGAGGCAGATAGAGTGATCCAGCAAGCAGATAGGCAGCTCTGCAGACCCCGTTTCAGTGTCCATTGTGTACACGGAAAAATTCCATGTAAAGGAATGTAGAAAGACAAAAGGTGCTGTAAAAATATAGACAGATGTACAGAAATGGCATACCACCTACAGATATGAGTGAAACTATCCTCCATGTATCTGAAAAATTAAAGGAAATAAGTTAAATGAATGTTTTTTTTAAATAATCTGGGCACGTTTGTGTGGCATGTTGCAGAGTTGTAACATGCTTTATCAAAAAAACTTGGAAAAAACAAAATTAATATTATGTGACAGAAATGTATTGCAGGACCCTGCGTGGAGTATCTACAATGATGAATTGGTGCTGTTGTTAATGTGGTAGGGCTATGAAGTGTGTAGTTTCCAGGCTGTGAGCATGGAAACCTATGCAAATGAGGTGGAGTTACTGAATAGCATAAATGGGTAATCATGTCCGCATATCCCCTCTGTGAAGGCAGACAACTATGTTGGTGTTTACAGAGAATGTAGCTGACAGCAGGGGATGGTGTGTCCAATGATTTATAAGCTTATTTCAGCTTAGCTACGCCTGTTTGCATGGCATAATACTCAGCTGAGCATATCCTTACTGGGGGGGGTGCACTAACGTCTAAGCTTTGTTTACTTACAGGGCATGCATTTGCATGGTGCCCCACAGTGCTGAGTGTATCTAAAACACAAATGACATATTAATCAGTGTTAATCCCTGTTTAACTTAAACTGGGGCCAATAAATGATGTTAAACATATACTAGACAGGTTCAATGCATCACAGGTAGCCAATCATACAGTCAGCACTATAATATATACATACATCCTACAATCTGATTTTTTCCCCACACTCTGCACCATTGGAGTACAGACTTGGGGAATTTTAACTGAGTGCATGCTAGGGGCTGCTGCAGGTTTGCTAGATCTGTATGTGCTAAATGCTGAATTCAGTGCTGCTGGTGCTGCTGACAGTAGGCCTAGGCAGAGAAGGTGAAGAGTGTTCAGACCCACAGTAACCTTGCAGGAGCTACTTGAGCTGGGCATTGTAAAGTGCTACAGGCTGGACAGGGACATACTAGAAGAACTCACTGAACTCTGCCAACATCAAATTAGACCCAAAGCGAACCCATCCCAGTGGAAACAAAGGTATGTGTAGCCCTTAGGATACTAGCTGCAGGTACTTTCCGAAGACCAACTGGCGAGATGATGGGGTCTCACAGGCATCAGCATCCTGGGTACTCCACCAGTTCCTGGATGCCATGCTACCACATGTCAGTGAGCACATTTCTGTTCTTTCACCCCTGAGGCAAGAGCCAGCAATATGCAACACTTCTCCCATGAAGTACACTATCCTGAGGTACGGGGTGCCATAGATTGCAGTCATGTACACTTCAAGGCACCACCCAGTTACGAGGGTAGAATCTATGTCAAATGCAAGGGGTACCACTCCATCATCTGCCAGATCATGTAAAATGCCCAGGGGATTATCATGAATGTGTGTGCTGGCAGCCCTGGCAGTTATCATGACTCCCATATCTGTCATGCATTGCAGCTGTACCAAATGTTTGCTAGAGAGGACATCCCACATGTTCATTTACTGGGGAATGCTGGCTAGGCACTGAAACCGTGAATGATGACACCCACCAGAAATGCACACACACCCATGGTGGAACACCATAATGAGGTACACGCACAAACTATGTGCACAGATATTCACGGTATGTGACATGCTACACAATATGATCCTGTGGAAACAGCTGTAGTAGGATTAGCAAAGAGGAGGGTAGGCAGTCCCCCACCAGTGCCTAGGTCACCACAGCCACAATCACATGAGGACTCTGAGGAGGAACCCCCCCTGATGATGTCACTGTAGGTAGACATGGGCATGCTCAGTATGCCCTGGCTTTGAGTAAGAGACAACGCATAGCACATTCACTGACAACCTAGGGCCCTAGGGACTGACACCTTACTCCTACTCACATGCATATATTAAAATTGTTAATGCCAGACAACTCACATAACCAGTACATATCCATGTACTGGCTGTGTTCTGCTTTCATCACACAGAGTCAGCCCTGAAATACAGTTCTGTCAACCGCTGCATTCACAAGGTAAGTCTCTAACCTACATACTATTTGTAAGGATTACTATAATATGGTATCATGTGTATGGATTTGCTGCAGCTATGCAAGGAAATATAGTGGGCTATGTGGACAGAAGTAACATCCACATGAGACTACAGATAGCCAGCCCAATAATATGTGTTCCCTAATAATCACTAGGCCTCATGGTTAAAATATTCACTGCATCAGTCAAGGGAGATGTGAAATAGTGGGGTCATATGATATTTAGACTACTGTCTATCCCAGCAGATCATGTGCTGTTATTCCCCCCACCCCCAACACAGCAGTGTTCCCATATAATTGCTTTATCAGTAAGTCAGCAATGGTATATCACCAGACCAGGCAATCTCAGGGCTGTAACACAGAACTCGATCACATATTGTATGTCACATAGAATGCAGGAATAACAACATACATATTTATGCTGTTGATTTTGTGATGAATGACTCCTCTCTGTCTGGCAGCCTGTGTGGCTCAGTGGACTACGGAAGTTAGCATGGGTGATGGTGTTGATGGTTCTAATCTGGAAGTATTCACATCTTTTGGATGTGAGGTATTATTATGTTGGTGTTTTCACAGATTACATACCTCTCAATCTCTTAGTGCAAGAAATCTAGACAAAGCCAGAAAGAATGTGGGGGTGGGGTGGGGGGAGGCCCATAAATAGCGACAGAATTTAAATATTGTTCCTATAAACCTAGAAAGTTGGTATATATATATATATATATATATATATATATATATATATATATATATATATATATACATATATATATATATATATATATATATATATATATATTAAAATGATATATAGACTCTTCAAATATATATATATATATATATATATATATATATATATATATACACACACATAACACATATACATATCATACACACACACTCCTACATTTATATATACATCCCTGCTATATACAGAAATATGTGTGTGGATGTCTGTATTGTCTTACATACCTTAATAATGGTGAGTAAATCTGCACTATCACACATCCATCTAGTTGCTTAAAGGATCAAAACTAAGGGTGCAACAGTAAATGATCCACTTACCTGCAGACCCCTGTACCTCTTGGATGTCAACACCTAGACAGACACAGGTGAACAGGTGATGTGATGTATAATGTTCTCAATGTACACATGGACGGGGCTCATTTTTCCTGCCTACAGGTTTTGCCTATCATCAGTGTGCACTGAAGAACGCTATCTGTTTTTCAGCCGAAACCGGTTTGCTTTATATTCTCTTTTTTTGTGCTTTTTAGCACAACATCAATAAAGATATTTTATATTTGCCACATTCTGCTGGTCTGCGTTCTAGGACATGTGATAAGTACTGTGATCTATAGCATATAAGACTAGATAGGTAGGGGTTCTAATGCCACTCCAGCCTATTTGGTACTTGTGTGCATGTGTGTGTATATCCCCTTGCAAAACAATGGACATTTCCTCATGGGCTATCCACCTGCAATGGTTATGCACTTTTTGGCCTTGTAACTTGTGGCTGGCTTCAAAACTGCCCTTTCTACAAGGCCTGATGATGTCATCCACCTTAAGACTACCATCTGACAGTGTAGTATCCAACTTAAACTATGGTGCCTGCAATAATTACTGTGATCTACAGTATATAGGACTAGATAGGTAGGGGCTCTAATCTCACTCAAGCCATTTTTTGAGTGTGTGTGCATATCCCCCTGCAAAACAATGGACATACTTGCATGGGCTATCCACTTGCAATGGTTATGCACATTATGGCCTTGTAACTTGCTACTGGCTTCCAAACTGCCCTTTTCTACAAGACCTGATGATGTCATCCATGTTAAGACAAACAGCTGATAGTATAGTGTTTGACTTAAACTTTAGAGCATGCAATAAGTACTGTGATCTATAGGATATATGGCTAGATAGATAGGAGTTCTAATCTCACTTATGCCCACTTGGTGTATGAGTATATATATGCATATGGCATAAATATGATAACCTTGGCAACTTAGAAAAAGGAAGGGTTTTGCAGTGTTTTATTTGTAGTGAGTTGTGTGGCCTCCAAAGGATGGACAGCAACAAGGCTTGCTTATGTCATCAAATATAATATGTCCTAAACTTATAGTACTGGCAGACATGAGTTGTGTTGTGTGCAACACGTACTATGATCAGTAGTGTGTTTCATTACATAGGTAAGTGTTCTCATCTACATACAGATGAATTGCACTATGTGTGTGCCTTGGCATATCCTGTGCACAGTGAATGGAAGTGGTGCTAGCCTCAATGTAGCTATGTTTGTGTGTGATCCTGTTAGAGCATTTTACATAATGTTATGAAATCATAGGACATTTGAACTTAACTAGCATAATGGTCATACAGCCCTCACAATCATAGACACCTTTATACCCGTAGTTACAAGATCAGCACATGTTGTAGCAGTCCAAGAGGGACACAGCCAGACACCCTGTGTTGAGATGACAGTCGCCCAGCTAGTCATACAGATGGCATGTGCTGAGGTGCATGGAGGTGCTCTGTTTGCCATTAGGGAGGGTTCTGTTACAAGGGTGTGTTTAAGTCTGCTGGATAAATCTCTCCCACAAGCATGTTGTACTAAAGTCACATACTAGGTTAATGTCCTCACAGTAAGTCATCCATCTACTACTCATTCTGCAGATAGGCAGCATATGGAATCAAGCAGGGGCACACACTGCCCTGTATGCATGGCACAGATCACCTCTGAGTAGTAGCCATAGGCGACAATGATACTCATTGCAGGTGATTTCCATTGAACACATATTGAAGACATGAAGTGTCCTTGTGAGGGACCATACTGTTGTGTGCAATTGCCAGTACTGCTTGGAAAGGTACATCAACAAATAGTCATTGAACTCAGATATTGGCATGCTGAGGGAAGAATACGTGAAGGTTATGGGTATGTCACTTGCTGGACTCTGTGGCCTCAGCTGTGCCATATGATTCCTGCCATACCACTGCAGAGACATGGTGATCTGAGGCACATTAACTGTAAACCTGTGTGGCCCGGTCTGTGTGTCCGATTCTTTCACCCTTGAGTATGTATATCATGTATTGTGACTGATGAGCTACTTACCAGATACATAGATCTAACTGCTGGAAATTATATTATATATATATTTGCTTGGAGTTTGTGGCCATTAGTATGTCAACAGGCATGTGCTTGCAACACCCATTTTCAGGATAGTGACACCACAGCAACTCTATGACTGCTCACAATGCGCAGGCATCAGCCAACATTGTTGACCACAGTCAGTCTGTAGTTGCATGTATTGTGGTTGAATGGATTCCAAGCAGTAGAGGACTCAGGATTGGACCCTGTTGAGGATATCTGCTTACAGATCATCTATTGGAGGTGGATGTCCCTATGTTGCGTATGTGTGCCAGCAATGGGCCACTTAGTGACCCCTACAATGACAGTCTCGTGGATGCCTAAGTGGGTGTTTTGTAAATGTTGCCTGAGTGAGGGATATACTTGGATGGCTTGGCTCAGTATAGGGGGTTGTATACCTTGATGTACCTTCACCCAGGTCCTTGGTGACTGCCTTGGAAATGTCTAGCATGTGTAACAGTCATGCTTCCCCTGTCACGCATCCAAACTGTGTACAGTCAACCGTGTGTAGAACATATATGTGTGCTGATCAGCTCCATGATGATTATCCCTATGGGCATACAGATATGGATACTTAGACAAAGAGGTGTACAGTTTTGCTGGTCAGTGAATGCACCACCTCTGTACCTGGGCATAACAGTTGCCGTTGTCCACTGAGATGGTGTGCAGCCGGTAGTGCCAGTATGATTGCAAGGGTTTCCCAATGGTGTTAATAATCCTTGTCAGATCACATGTGGGATACAGCCTGGAATGTTAGCAAGTGCAATAGATGCTGTGTATCTGCCAATGAGAGGCCAGTTATGAACTGCTCTGTAAATATGGAAGTTATGGGACAGATTGTAGGACTATCAAGTGTCACACATAGTGGGAACAAGAGAGTGTTGTTGACACAGACAATGTGGGATACAGGTTAAGTATGAGTACAGATCTGTCATATATGGAATCATGACATATGAGGTCATCAGCAATCTGAGCCTGTCCTTTGAGATCACACATGTAACTAAACTGTGCACTGTGTTTTTGCTTTGTGTGGGTGGCTACTTTTGTCACATACTATGTCTACTCAACATCACAGCAACACTATGTGCTTCTGTTATCTGAGGAGGTAGTGCCTCCATGTTATGGGGTGGGGACCCTTGCCCCAACTGTCACACAGCACTGTCCATCTGTTATTGTACAATCTGCTAATGGCAGTTGTTTGCTGAGCCATGATGAGCCTGTGTCCCTCCTGTCATGTACAGTCACGTTCATGCAATTGTAATGCTGCTGACATAATGCATGGGTGTAGAGCTCTGCATACTTGCCTGTCCCATTTGAAGGGGGAGGTGCAGTCACAGTATGTCAACCATCCCATAGCAGGTAATAAATGGCTTTTTTGACATAAATGTCTGTATTGTCTGCAAGGGGAGGTAAATGCTGGTAGTTCTAAGGAGACTGAGCTGTGGCCAGATCTCACCAGGGAGGCATTACATTGGGAGCTGTACTGGTCACTCATAGTGGTAAACACATGATGCAATACGTTGGTTGCCCATGGGGGATGTCATGGCACTGCTGCAGGGCATTGTAGGCAAGACCTGGACCAGCCTTTGGGCATGTGAGCCACAGCATGAATAAGCAACACAGTGTGTACATATTATAATTCCCTGACATGTATGTCTATGGTCTGTACAGACACCTCACATGACTCTCTTCTTGCAGCATGCAGGAAGGAACTGCAATACTTACTTGCACAAAGGACAACTAGCATGTAGTGCAAAGCAGTGCCCCCAGATCTCTGAGTCATGTCACCTGAAATGGAATGATAGGAGTTAGCATGGATACGAGCACTAACACTGTCATACACTTGCTGACACTGGAACAAACACTGTTACTTTTGCTCAAGGCCAGATCATGCCTACTGACTGTAACCAGAGGAGCCCATTGACTGTTACACTATGCAATAGATATTGGATATATGTCTCACTCCACCAACACTGGCCTGACAAGGTGCATGACAATATTAGGCTAGCAGGGCTTGTTGGAAACTGTGTACATCATGTACAGAGTGTTATGTCAGCCGGTGGATAAGCAAGTGTCTGACAGTCATAATCTGGGAAGATAGCATTGGGAGACCTACACTGTAATGACGCCAGTCACCAGTGGAGTTCACCATCCTCCATTTCTGGCCTACCCCATCTACTTATTCCCTCTCTTCAGTCATAGCCACTGTAAGTGGCTTCTGACTGAGTACATTCGCAGGTGATTGAATGTTGGGAGCTGTCACAGAATGCCACACAGAACCAACAGTTATCCAGGATGGCCTAAGACACAGTCAGTTGTTCTTTGAGACACTGACAAAGACAAACTGCCAATCACTGCAAAATATTATCCTGTGGGAAATTATCCATCCATGCAAAATATTGTAGTGTCTACAAACTGCACACAGTTGAGCGATTACACATGGAGTTACAGAAAGAGACAGTACTGCAGCCTTTGATTCTGAATGGTCAGTAAGATGTGGGGATGCAATCAGTGTTGCACAACCTATACTGACAGGTTTGGGATGTAAATCTCAGATTGTCACTGCTATACTGAATGTGGCAGTCATCACACCTATCATTGTGTGCAATGGCACCCTTGCTATGTCCATACACAGGCATATCGTACAACTGTAGCAGCCACATAGGTTCCATGGTACACCAATACACAGTGTAGATAACATCTTCTGTGGAGTCCCTGTCATGACCATACATTTATAGTCTGTCTCCTAAATGCTTTGGAGGAGGATGTGTATGGCTGCATACATGGAGGTGTCAGATTCCACTGTGTACCTCTCGCGTGTCCATGACAGGACTAGCACATGTCTCACCTGTTCTACATGCCTACATCCTCACTGTGGCATACATAGTATATGCTTGAGAGACAGGTGTGTAACACAGAGAGTACACACTACATGAAACAGGCCTCCCATGCATGTGAAGCACACATATGCTGTGACACACATCATGTGCAAGTTACAAAATGGGATGCAGAACACGATAATCATAACTGGTATAAGGCAACTGCCTGTATTGGACATAGGGTCATAGAATCAAAAGAAGTTACTAGGCTATTGGCCCTGAGGCCCTTATAACCCTAGCCAAGAGTTTAGACCATGTTTAGACTAGTCAGCAACCAAAGCCCCTGTCTAGCAGGGAAACAGGTGGAGTTCCAGGGATCTATTTTCTGTTTCCCATCCAGTAATCCAGGTTGCACTCAAAAAGGGATGATGACATACTCTGCTTGATGTGGAGAGGGAGTCTATTCTACAGATGGGGATACTCTGGGACACTAATCCGTCCTGCCGACAAGTCCTATTGATGTCACAGACCAGGTTGATGTTGCACGTGCAGGTTACTTGAGTGGAGCTTGACTTGTGGATATGCAGCAGTCCCATCAAGGTGGGGTCTGAGATTGCTTTGTATGCCAGACAGAGGTCACCTCTGAAGAGTCTGTATGAAACAAAGTAGAGGGACTGTCTTTTAGCCTATCTGTGTAAGGTAGATGTTTGAGGCCCTGGATTCTTCTGGTGAGGAACCTCTATGGTCCCTCCAGCTGCTGCATGTGCTTTGCGAGGTAAATGCCAAAGGGGCGTTTTACTCAATAATTGGCCTTATAAGGGAAGAATACAGGGCTAAAACCAAGCAAAACAGATGAAGGCAATGAATATAAACCAATAACCAAACGAAATTGCCTAAACACCACAAAAGGAAGCTCGCAAACCAACAGGATACCAAGATTTATTGAAATTCAACAAGGAAATAACGCTTGTAATCCAAATACGTTTTCGATAAAAATCTTCGTCAGAATCAGTACAAAACACTCACTTAATGCCTGTTCTAGTTATATACCCTGTCTAATTGACATAATTGATTAATTATCAATCAGTGAGGTCTATTACTAACTAACAAGCAATCTTGTATTAAAAAAGCCTAACAAACAGTTCTAAATATCAAATAAGAATTAACTTTCAACATGTTTTAAATAGGATATTCTGTATAATAGGACACATTTACATGTATAAATGTCATTGTGTTGTATACAAGATTAAAAACAATCTATAAAGTAAACCACAGCTCTAAAACAATAAAAATTATAAAAATTGTATACTCAGAATATCTACAATGTATGCTGCCATCTAATGGTTGTAGTGGGTAAATATACTTAGTGCTCATAACTTAGCTGATCTAAGTTTCAATACTGGTTTAATGGACAAAAAATCATTTAATCCCGGGAATTTATTACATTCCAGAACTATTTGCCAGTATAATTCCTTGTATTCCAATTTGTCCTCCCATAAACCACCTCTTATGTCCTTGGGCACAGAGTCCAAAACAAAAAAAGAAAATGTTGCTTGAGGGCAAGAAATCTGATGTCTGTACAATGCATTGTTAGTATTCTGCTTTTTGATTTCGTATAAATGTTCGTATATGCGACATCTGAGTTTCCTTTCTGTTTTGCCCACATAGAAGGAGGTACAGAAGTTACAAGTGGCCAAATACACTATTCCATAGCTGTTACAATGGAAAGTACCCCTACTTGAAAGTGTTTTGTTCCTAGCTTCCAAGAAAATCTCTTTCCTATTGTGTATCCTTGGACATTGTGAACAGAACCCACATTTGTATGTACCCATCCCGCGTGGACATGTGTTTTTAACCTTGGAACCACCATATTCAAAGATTTGCTTGAAATTGGTGTCCTTCCTGTAAATAAATTTCAATGGGGTTTGATTGTTCAATGGTAAGTCTGTAAGTTGGACAAATCTCCCCCATTCCCTTGAAATCAATTCTTTAATAGGTCCTGAATCACCTGTGTAATCAAGTATATAGGCACTATCAGGAGTGGTGGTGTTTTGATTTGTTAGAATATCAGACGGGGGAGGTATATTCTGTCCCAATATAGGGGCAAATCTTTTATGTCTCTCCTGTACTACCTCTGCTAAAACATCTTCCAATAGAGTCTTGGGATACCCTCTGTCGGCCAACATGTTACACTTATTACTGCACTCCTTCAAGAATTCTTGATCATCAGAGGTCATTCTACAGACCCTTACAAGTTGTCCTTTCACTAAGTTCTTCTTTTGGAAGTATGGGTGGGCACTCTTAAAATGGAGGTATGAATTGGAAAAGGTTTTCTTGCGATGAATACTGGAAGAAAAGAACCCTTGTTCCTCCTTTTAAGTTTAATGTCTAAGTAAATCAATTGTTCAGCATTGATTTCAAAAGTGAAATCCAAAAAATTGGTCGTACCCTTCAAGTAGTCCAGGAATTCAAGAAATCTTTCCTCAGTGTCTGTCCAAAAAATACATATATCATCTAAAAACCTCTTGTACATAGACCAGCATTTAGTAAATGGACTGTCCAAAATAAATTGTTTCTCCCACCAGTTCAAAATAATGTTAGCGTACGTTGGGGCACATTTAGCACCCATGGCAACACCCTTATTCTGTCGGAAAAATTCTCCCTGAAAATACATGAAGTTGTTTTTCAGAATAATTTCCATAAATAAGAGACAATTGGTAAAATCTCCATGAGACAATGTGCCATTATCAATAATGGCCTGTTCCAACCATAAAAGTCCAATCTCATGTGGGATGGATCCAAATAAGTCCACTATGTCTAAAGTGACAAAAATGAGGTCTGGTGAAAAAAGATGTGGTTTTACACACCTCAAAAAATCCCAAGAATCTTTGAGGACTGCGTCACCAGAATATGACAAGGTCTTAAGTTTGTCCTCCACAAATGCGGCCAAAGGTGTAGTAATAGAACCCTCCGCTGAAACAATCAACCTAAGCGGTGGATCCGTGGGATTTTTGTGGACTTTGGGTATACCGAAAACAGTCGGTACCCGGGGTTGTTGGTTGAACAAAAATTTGAATTGTTCCTTGCTAATGGAACCATCTAATAATAAATCTTGTAACATCAAGTGTATTTTGCTTTTAGCTATATTAACTTCATTAATTGATGCCTTAGAATATTTGTTAGTCTCATGTAAGGAATCCCGCATCTTTGATTCGTAAGTAATATTGTCCATAAGGACCGTCCCCCCACCCTTGTCGGGATGCATCACCCTCAAATTGCCATCGTGTTTTAATTCATTTAGCAGTTTTTTCTCCACCTGAGTTAAATTGGAGTTAACATAGTGTGCCGCGATGGTATTTCTTATCTCTCTTTCCAACAAGTTGCCAAAATTCCTCAATTGAGGATGAAGGGGGGGATTAAAAACACTTTTCCTTTTTAGTGCAGGATTTAAAGGTGTAACTGTCTCTTGCCCGTTGAACAATAAATGTAAATTTTGTTTCCTCAGGAATAATTTAAGGTCTATAATAGATCTAGGAATACTGGCTTTCCTATTAGGTACAAATTTAAATCCTTTAGAAAAGAGCTGAAAATGTTCTGGCTGTACCTCAATGTTACTGTAATTAAAAATCTTGTAGTTGTGTAACTCTAAAATATTGTCCTCCCGGGTAATAATATGACTACCATTTATCTCTTGTTGTAACCCCTCTGGTTGTAGTAATTCTGGTTCTGATTGCGGATCCGGTTGGATCGGCGAAGAGGGGGTCCCTGGTCTAAAGGGCACTCATCATCTTGGAAGGGAATATCTGTAAAATCACCTCTTTTTTCCTGATCAAAAGTGTATGATTGATAACGCACTTTGTCCCTACTAATCTTAGGATCTCGTGACCTGGAAAAAGGGCTGGGTTTTGGGTATGCTACTTGGTCCCTATATTCTTTGAGGTCCCTTGCTAACTTACCCCGTTTCCTGTCCATGTTAGTATTACAGTCTGAATCAATTTGTAAAAAAATATTAAAATACTGTTGCTTTTCTTTTTCTACTTGGAATAAGAGATCATTAACTATCTGGTCATTAATAGTCTCCATGTCTTTCAAAATGCCTGCCATCACCTTCCCATTTTCTTTTATAATTGCTCTAATAACTTCAAAACCACATTTATCAAATATCTTGATTAATTCTAGGTGAAAATCAGACCCTTCTTCAACCTTGTTAGGAAACTTAGAAAGCCTTAAGCCTTTAGGTACAACTTGCTTATTAAGGCATTCTTTAAGATAGTTACAATCAATTTCCAATCTTTTATATTTGTCAAGAAAAAAATGTAAATCATCAAGACTTTGCCTGTAAGTTTTAACAGCATTAGTCTTATTATTAGAAGTAACGCTTTGAATGTCATAATTTTTCTTTAAAAAACCTTGAAAATCAAGGTTTGGTAGCTTTTGATTAAAGTCACCTTGGTTAAAAACCTCCGTAGAGCCTTCTGCTGGAACCGCAAGTGATTTGCCATTGCTGTCTGCTAGTGAATTGTCAGTACGCAAAAGTCTTGGAAAATCAGCGAAGGATTGACTCCTAGGTAAAACGGAACCACTAGCTTCTTTAAGTAAACAAGTGTTGAGGCAGGAATCCCGCTGACCTGTACCTCGAGATGGTAAATCCTTTTGTGAAGCTGTCCTCCGTTCAGAGGACACACCAACCAGAGAATGACACACTGGAGTGAGAAGCTCTACCAACTGTGAAAGCTGCCCGATAACTTTTCTCAGCTCACCTCTTGTGTCAAAACGAGGCTCCAAATCAGATGCTGCTTCCGTGGTGTCAGCCATCGCAACCAAAGCAAAAACCAAGCAAAACAGATGAAGGCAATGAATATAAACCAATAACCAAACGAAATTGCCTAAACACCACAAAAGGAAGCTCGCAAACCAACAGGATACCAAGATTTATTTATTGAAATTCAACAAGGAAATAACGCTTGTAATCCAAATACGTTTTCGATAAAAATCTTCGTCAGAATCAGTACAAAACACTCACTTAATGCCTGTTCTAGTTATATACCCTGTCTAATTGACATAATTGATTAATTATCAATCAGTGAGGTCTATTACTAACTAACAAGCAATCTTGTATTAAAAAGAATACAGGGCTGTTATGACCTCCTTGTCCCTGGATAAGATACCCTTACTTATGAGGTGGGCCATGCAGAAAACTTTCTGAACAATGGAAGCAACGTGGTGGTCAAAAGTCAGGTTGCTATCAACCTGGGTGCCCAAATCCCTCACAACTGATTGCATGCTTAGGATGTTGTTATTAATGTGATAATATATGGGGACATCTCTCTCCCCAAAGGACATGATGCATTTTTTGGCATTCAGCTTGAAGCCATGTTTTTGCCACCAGTCATTTGTTTGGGAGAGACCCTCTTGAAGGACGTCCACATCACTTGGGGATTGATGACCACATCCACCTTGCAGTCACCAGCAAACTTTGTCAGCCATAGCCCCCTGGTTTTGGCCTGCACCTCAGAGAAGTACTATATATCCCGAATAACAGAGGCCTCAAGACTGATCAATGGGGTACGCCACTCATTACGGGTCTACTGCGTAAAGTGGGTCCCCTATTTTGATTTGGTGGGTTCTATTAGTGAGCCATTTTGATACCCATCTGATAACATATGGACTGATGCCTAGTTGAGCAAATCTATATATTATGCCTGAGTAAGGAATAGTGTCAAAGGCATTGGCCAGGTCAGGGTAGGCAGTGTGCACTGTCATCCCCTTTTCCATGGCTTTGGTGACTGTCTCAAAGAAGTCAACCAGATTTAACAGATATGACCTCCCCTTAACAAAACCAAACTGTGTGGGGTCGAGTGTTTAGAGACTGCCACTGTCTCTGTTAATGAGATCCATGATAATCCATTCCATGGCCTTCCAAATCTAGCTAGTTAGGCTGATGGGTCTATAATTTCCAGATTGGTGGACACTCCACCTTTGTGTAAAAGGATGACAGTGGCTGTCCTCCACTCGGCTGGGATAAAAACAGTACTTAGGCTTTTGTTGAATAGTGTGCCTAGTGGTGTTGCAAGTTCATGCCTGAGTTCATGTAGGATGCAGACTGGGATGTTATCGGGTCCCATGGAGGCTGTATTTTTCACCTTTGAGAGGGCAGTGATGACCTGCTCTCTACAGATAAGAGGAGAGGGCAGGTACTGGGGATGTCCTGATTTATTGATGGGAGGGGCAGAGGGGTGAATTTTTTTCTGAATCTGTCAGTCAATAGGTTGGCTATATCTACAGCATTTGTGTATGTGGTGTCCTTGACCTCCAATTCTGAGCAGATCTGGGTGCTTCCTTTGAGATTGCAGACATATGTGAAGAAGGGCTTATGACTGTTTCTAGTAGATGTGGCCAATTTGGACTCGGATTTGACTTTAGAGGATTTCACTAGTGCTCTTATTTGCTTGTGCAGGCTAAGGAGAGATTGCTTCCAATTGGGCACCTGCTCCTTCTTGGTCCTGGACAGCAGTTTTTTCCTTTTGTTATATAGTTTATTTATTGCAGATGTCACCAGACAGGTTTACACTTCCTTGTAGAGGATAATTTTGTCCTGCCAGGTATTCAGGATTCTATCCATCTATATAAGTGCTCGTATAGTACTTTGGTGTAGATTTGGACATTGGTGGCAGTTCCATCAGAGGGGGAGGGGGCCATGAAGCTGTTTACACCATCCCTCAGGAGGTTGTAATCAGCTTTGGAGAAGTTTTTTTGTTTGACCCTAGCTAGAAGGGGGTCAGGGGAGATGCTGACTTATAAAGTTATCACTTTATGGTCGGATCTTACCAGGGAAGATGATACTGTAGGGGTGCTGCAGTAGTTACTCATGTTGGTTAATACCAAGTCCAAGATATTATCACCTCTTATGGGGGTATTAACTAGTTGTTCCAAGGCATTTGCATTGATAAAATCAAGGAATCTTTGGGCATTTGCTTTCTGGGATGAGTAGTTTTTCCATTCTATGGTTGGGTAGTTAAAGATGCCCAGGATAAGGGTAAAGGGTTGAAACTTGATAGATTCAAAGAGGTCCTGATAGATGGAGTCGGCATCTTGAGTCAAATTTTGGGGCCTGTATCTAGCTGTGATTTGAATAGGGGTCTTGTCAATGGTTAACTGCACCTGGAGTGTCTCCTGTGCATCATACTGTTTGACCAGGCTGGAGGTGTGTTTGTCTAATATATTTTGAAACTCCACCTCCTTTGGCTTTGCTGCCCACAGTTTGGGGTCTGAATGTATGATAGGATGAGTAACCTGGTAAGGCTGGGGTGCTCCCCACAGTTTTGAACCAGGTTTCTATGACTGCTCAAATGTCAGCATCTTCCAGGGTTAAGAATGCTTGCAATGAGTGCAGTTTCATGTTTAGACTCCTAGCGTTTAGCAGCATAACCTTTAATTTGCGTTTTGTTGAACTTTTTATGTTGGTTTTGTCGACCTCAGCACTTTTCCTAAAAAGGCACTATGGGGGAGGCAAGAGCTTTTGCCAGAAGCCTGAAGCCCAAGTGAGACAGATGCAGGCCATCTCTAGTAAAGCATCGTTGTCTGTTAATCATATCTTCCCAGGTTGTCAGGTACTGGATCCTCCTGGAATGACACCAGAAACTAAGCCAATTGTTAAAGTAAATAATTTTCTGTTTGTACTTAGGCATCATTCTGTGTGATGGTAGAATGCTGCTTAAGGCTATGGACATACCCGCCTGAGACACATATTCAGCGAACTCTCTTCATATAGTCCAGTGCAGTACGTCTGAAGTCATTCACCCCAACATGGACTATGACAGAGTCATAACAGTACCTTTTTGTTAAGAGACTTGAGTGTGTGTGTGTGTGTGTGTGTGTGTGTGTGTGTGTGTGTGTGTGTGTGTGTGTGTGTGTGTGTGTGTGAGATATGGCGGATTCTGGCACTTGACAGACAACTAACTGTGACTTTCTCCTTATCCATCCTGGTGGGAGGCACATCTGTGTGTCTCACAATGGAGTTTCCTATAACTAATATGTTGGGTTTATGGTTAGGCCTTTGTGGTTGTGAGACACAGGTGTGTGGACTATCCATGGTATGTGGTGTGGACGGTTGTGGAGGTCGCATGCGTTTTGGCCTCTGATGTCTCCTTTATTGGGTATGTCTTTGTTGAGAAGCTCCACATATGTGTGCGTGTGTGTTGTGTAGTTGAGGGTGGTGTTTGAGAGGCATAGAATAACACAATTTAAACAGGCTAAAAATAAGCAGTAATAAATGCAGCAGAAAAGATGCAATTTAACACTTTAGAGAGCAAGTAGCCAAAAAAAGCAGGATATTTGTAAATGGGTCATCTCCATCACCACATTTTGTAGATGTGTGTGTTCTGAAAATCCTGGTGACACATATCAAGGGTAGCAGACCTGTTCTCAGATTAGGGATGCATGAGTCTGCTAAATGCCGCCATTGTCCTTGTTAACCTGTTATACACATATGAATATATGGAGCCATGCACTTATAGTGCTGTACCTTGCTGAGGACATATTTCTGCTTTGCTGACATGCCATTCTGTGCTGCTTTATTGCTGCTGTGCATCCATAGATTATCCAAACCGACTCCTGAAACAGAAACATAAACAGGTCTGTGACACACATGTCACTGTGAATCTATACAACCATTGTAACATCATACAACATAAGGTACACAAAAGTACTCAGCGTACTCATGTCAAATGCCAGCATACAGTATCTGTCATTAACCACTGCAAGTGGCATGCAAAAAAACACTGGATTACACAAGTATACGTTAAGTAATATAGTCACCTTGTGCATCAGACACATAGCTTCATTTCCCAGCATTGATGGCAAGGATGACAGGGATGTGGCACAGGCATCATCACTTGTACAGGGTTTTGTGTGAGGGTGCAGGAGGCATACCTAGGCTGACCCAAATGGGTGACAGCATTTGTGTGACTCGGGAAGAGAAGCAGGTATGATGGACCATGGAAAGGTGCCTTTTATGTCTGTAGGTGACCTGCATTTGACAGTGGTGTGTGAATGTGTGTGTGTACATAGTCAAGCATAGTGCTAGCCATACATGTGTGTATGTTGGACAGATTTGGACCATACATGGTAGAGCTGACAGTTCACCATCTCCAGGCCTGAACACGGGAACTGGTTCTGCCAGAAGTTACACTGGCTCCTCCATGACCAAGGGCAAAAGTGATGCTAGTATCTCATGGTGACTGCTGTCTGCTGGGACCATGTCCCCATGGGAATGCCCCGGACCACAAACCCATGGCCTTCCACATAGTGGTGTGAACATCACACTCCCTTCTGTAGTGCTGGATGCACTGCCACTATGGGAGCGTGATTGTACATGGCCACGTGGACTCTCAGCAGATGGGGTTACTGACCTATGTTCATAACTCTGACACTCAACTCCAACCACACATTCCTAAACAGACAATGTGGGGTCCAATACAGACAATGTCTCAGCCCACCTTCTGTCCACTGCATCAGTGGACTGATCCAGGGTGTCCCCAATGCGGTGGAGGCAGTCACGGATATCAGACTGTGCTGCATACATAACCCTAAGCATATGTCTGGTGTTCCAGTCAGAAAATGCCTTTACCTCCATGATGGCCCAAAACATGCGCTGAGTGACCCGTGATGAGACACCTGCAACAGGTGATTTATGGACAGCAGGCCTCCTACAAGCAACTCTGTCAATTTGCCGGTGTGGGACCTCACTAGTTCTCTGGCTATGGCCAATGTCTATACTCACTGAAGCCATAGTCACCACACTTTCCTATTCAATGTCCCCCATACTCTGACTGTCTAATATCTGTGGCCTCCTGGGAGAGAGTATGTGTGGTCATACTGACTCTGTCCGGTGACAATGAGGGAAGAAGAGGGATGTCATCTCTGGGACAGATCGAGCCCCAAAAACACCCACCTGTGCCACACTGTGGCCACCATCATCATCAGAGTCTGAGGAGACACTGACATCAGATTGTGTAGGGGGACAGAGACCAATCCCCCTAGTCACCTGCGATAAGAAAGGAAAAAGCAGTATATTAATATCTGCACTATTATGCTCTGCAGTACTATGTTGTGATACATGTAAGGCTCTAAACACTGTCTTCACTATGACAGACCTGTTGAAAACCCAACCTCATATAGTAGGACATGAGGACAGTAGCTTCCCACTAACAGCTGTAATTACCTGAAAATGACATCTCATTACACTGCAATCTCACCAGCAACAGTGAAGTACACCATTGAAATTTGTGTAGACTTTGCATAGTTGACACATATGACACTCTGCAGTGTCCTGGCCATAGCGTCCAATCTAGCAGTGTGGTCACACCTGCAAGGCATAGATATGAGTCTAATATGTGTACAGTCAGAATATATGTGTGCAGTTGGCAATCATACCCACAGTACAGCAATGCAGGTAGCAGGCTTGGGATGACAGTCTAGGGATTACAATGCTATAAACCTACATCTATAACAAAACAGTGTCATGCTTACCAGGATGATGGGCTACGCCAATACCTGACAGACCTGTAAAAAGTTGAGAGAGAGGTAAAGTCAGTACCAACTAATGTTCCACCACAATGTAATACATCCATATATCCACATTTACACTAGTTCATAGGTTCATAGGTGTGTTCTAGGCTAATGGCCCTGGAGCCTTTACAAGCTTAGCTCATAAGATTACCCTGGCATAGTGCTACCTGAACTTAGTTCCCAGAGCCTCTGTCGAGTAGAGCCACTGGAGAGATCCTCGGGGTGAACTTTCTATTTCCCATCCACTCATCAAGATTTCTCTTGAAGAGGGCCAGTGAGGTGCTCTGTTTGACATATATGGGATGTCTATTCCATAGCATGGGCAGTCTCTGTGTTATGAACGTGTCCCTCCAGCACATTCTGTTGATTGTGGTAATGAGGTTGAGGTCTCTGCAGCGTGCAGTGCAGAGGGATTGGGATTAATTTAGATGTAGCATTTCTAACAGAGCTGTGTCAGACATGGCTTTGTAAGTCAAGCAGAGATCGCCTCTAAGTAGGCGGTATCAGACAGAGAATAGATGGAGTTTTTTGAGTCTGTCCATATAGGACAAGTGTTTAAGGCCTAGTGTCCTCTTTGTGAGGATCTTTTGCAGCCACTCCAGTTGTTGCAGGTGTCTAGTGAGGTACATGCCAAACGGGGCATTGTACTTGATGATTGGCCTAATGAGGGAAGAGTAGAGGGAGAAAATGACCTCTTTCTTCCTGGATGCAAAACCCTTAGTAATGAGATGTGCCACATAGAAGGAATTTCTGACCACAGTGGCAATGTGGTGGTCAAAAGAGAGGTTGCTGTCAACCTATGTTCCCAGATCTCTCATAACGCCTTCTGTGTTCAGTGGACTACCATCGATGTGGTAATTCATGGGAACCAGGTTTTTCCCAAAGGGGGTGATGACACATTTTTTGGCATTGAGCTTAAGGCCATGGTCCTGACACCAGTCGTTGGTCTCAGTGAGACCTTTATGTAGAATGTCAACATCACTTGGGGAGTTAATAATAGCTCCCAACTTGCAATCATCTGTGAACTTTGTCAGCCAGAGTCTCTTCATGTTGGCCTGGACTTCAGAGAAGTAGATACCAAACAGGAGAGAACCCAGAACTGAACCCTGTGGGACTCCACTCATGACTGGTTGGCAGTCTGACTTGGAGTCAGGTACTTTCATGCTGTGGGTCCTATCTGTGAGACAGTTTGCAACCCACCTAGTGATATAGGGACTGATGGCTAGCTTAATGAGATTTTCTATGATTCCTGAGTGGGAAATGCTATCAAAGGCCTTGGCCAGATCAAGGTAGGCTGTATGAACCACCTTGCCTTCATCCACAGCTCTGGTGACTGACTCAAAGAAATCGACTAAGTTGAGCAGGCATGATCTACCCTTCACAAAAAAAAACTGTGCAGGATCCAGAGTTTGGAAATTCCCTATATCCTTGTTTATAGGTCCATGATGATGCATTCCATAGCTTTGGATATCAGACTCATCAGGCTAATGGGCTGATAATTCTCAGGGTCTGTAGTCACTCCTCCTTTGTGGAGAGGGATGACTGTAGCAGTGCGCCATTTGGTAGGGACAAAGCCTGAGGTGAGGCTATGATTGAACAGGGCACACAGGTGAGGTGCAATTTCACTCTGTAGTTCTTGTAGAACACAGCCAGGGATATTGTCAGGTCCCATAGAAGTTGTACTCTTGGCCTTGGACAGTGCTGTTTTAACCTGTGCAGCAGTAATACTGGCTGCCTGGCAATCTACTGGTATTGTGATTGGTCCTTTGGGGGGTGAGAGGGGTAAAGTTGGCTCTGAATCTGTCGGCCAGTATATTGGCAATATCTGTTGGCTTGGTATAGGAGGTATCATTGTACAGAATCTCAGAGCAAATCTGGGTATTGCCGTGGAGATTCTTAACATAACTATAGAAGGCCATGTGGTTGTCTTTACTATCTGCTGCAATTCTGTTTTCATAGCTAGCTTTAAAGGATTTGATGAGGGATTTCAACTTTTTGTTGAGGCTGATAAGGGAGTTTTTCCAGTCATGGGACTTCACCTTATTCTGTAACAGTTACTGTGTTAATTGTTAGATTGGTCATAATCTGAGCATGACAGTCAAACTGCAGTAAACCCTTCTCCCTCCAAAAGAGATAGACCTTATACCCATGTAAAACTATGTATGCCCTGACACACTGAATGCTACAATATTGCAATACTGATCAAACTAAGCTTACCTGCATCCTCCTCTGCCGTGGACACTGTGGCACCCACATCCACGATGTAGGGTGTGATGGATGCCTGGGAGCTGTTGTATGTGCCTAGATTTGCCATGAATTCCTCAGTTGCTGAAAGTGGTGGTTCCACTGCAGGCCATCCACCAATGGCACCATGATTCCTGGCTGTATCTATTGTTCTTTTGCATGTGGCATTGATCATGTCCATTGCGCAATGTCGAACCTGGTCATATGTCCTTCCCTGATGACCAGTGACATTGACATCATGGACAAGGTCAGCCCACAATGCCTCCCACTGTTCCCTGTTATGCCTCCCACTGAACAGTAGGACTTCATGGTGTTGATGGAGTGCTTCAACTATTAACTCATTCTCTGCATCCATGAAAGCTGCATGGTGTCTTGCATACATGTTCCCTGAAAGACAACAACATGGGAGCACATGTCAGGATCACATACATGGAAGTACACTATGTAGAGATCCAGCAAGGACAGAATGTCTGGCAATATCCACTGCTTGATCACACACTTCATATCCCACAGTGTACAAACATGCTAAGGGTGTGGATACAACTAGGATACTGGTGATAGTCAGGTATTCCTGTGTGTGCCATGAAAGAGCCTCCTGTATGTTCACATAGCCAACACTGCCATCAATTGTAGTGTGTCCCCAAGGAGCAATCCCACTGATAATATGTCAAACCAACTGTGCCAAACAAATAGCAGTGTATTTTTACAGCCATTGTAATGGGAGAGTTCCACAAGACCAGTGTGCCACATTGACAGTATACTTTCCACCCTTGATGTCTTGCACATCCTCTGTATGTGCAACAAATATGGAGATCATTGACATGCCATTATCACAGTTCTAAGAAATGCTTAATGCTGTAATCCCTATTCCCCATAGGTATAGTCAGACATCTACATCTTGATGTAAACAAGATGGTTACATACCTGATGGAGTGCAGTACTCGTCTGCTGACATGGACTGGTAGTTAATACTTTGCATATGTGTGGTCTGTGTGAGGTAAGTCTCATACAGAATGGTTCCCCATAGCCAACTGCTTGCCTTTGTAGCATGTTTCTCATCAGCAGGTGATTGCCTCTTAACCAATCTGTGGTTCTGAAATGCTAATTGCAGCCAACACAACTGCTTTGTTCTGTCATCAGGCAATCACATGCAACTACAGTGCAATATATAAGGACTTCATGAAGATTAGAGGACCTTTCTGATATGTTATGCTGTACATTACTGGGGTGAAGAGACTACTTCATTACAGGGGATAGGTCTGTAGCAGAAACTTTTACATAGAGATGGGTGTGCTACAGTCTGCAGCTGCTGCTGCAGGTAATAGGCAGAGAGTGCAAACACTTTGGAGGACAACAAGCTGTATGATTAACTGTGGGGGCTGTGTCAGCTGTGTTACGGAGAAAGAGCCAGAGTGAGGGTACCCTTTCTAGTCCAATTAAGGCATGTGTTTAAGGTAAGAATATTAGGCAAAGCATCACTAACAGAGTACTAGGCCACGTCTGTTGTGTCATTGAGTAACAAGGGGATTAATATAATAACATGTCCACCATTTGGGCAACTGCTAAGCCATGTGTTACACTCTGGTAGTAAACTGCATTGTGTATGAGGGCAGGCCTTGTTACAAGCAGGTACTTCAAATGTGTGTGTTAGGTGTGCAGCTGTGCTAATCTGCACTGTGAGTTTGGAAAGATTGTGTGGTGCACTCTGATGTTAGTGGCCCTCATTTGTAGTAACTGAGTTGTATTTCCCTGTGAATGCATATTAATGCATGATGTGACACTTTATGCACTTATACTTTTGCTATAGGGATATGTGAAGTGTGTTTTTATTTGCAGGCCTATGACTTCCATCAGTGAAATGCAGACATTTAATTTGATATGCATTGTGTGGATAAAGAGTGCATGACTCAGTCATTATTTGCTAGCCTGACAATACTATAATTCCAGTGGTACACACCAGTGGAATTGAACCCAGGGCTGTGAGTGTAAAAATGCACTGCTTGCAAGGCATTTAACAGACTGAGCTACTGCTACAGCAAATGCATTTGCAAGATATATGTGCACACATACAGGCTGTGACAAACATTTTCTACATTCACCAGTATGTGCGTGGCTTTATATGGATGTATTTCTACACCACGGTCGCAGTTAAACAAGTATTTTGCGATTAATGCCTTAGCAGGTATATTTCTACATGTTGCTGGTAAAAGGGCACATTACCTGCTATCACAGACCTCACGTACATCCATTATTATGTCTCTGGCTTTCTAGTAGTGTGCTATTGCACCAGAGTACAAGGTACACTCCCATTTTTTCCATTACTTTTAATCAAGTTTGTGCGGCACAGCATGATGCGCAGCTACGCTGAAACATGCTTAATGAATGTAACTGGCAAGTACTATGTTTTGTTTAAACTACATGTTTTATTAAGGGTTGTGGGGTGTGGCAGGTTAATGCAGTATTCTGCAGATGTGATGGTCTTGGGTACAAATTATGGGACAGGTGTTTATTTTGTAAGTGTGTATTACAATTTTAAAGACACATATAGTGACTATAGCTCTATTTAGCTGAGTTTAGTGAAGCTGCGCTAATAAAATATAAAGAAAAGAAAAGTGGGGACATAGCAAAATGCTAAAATGGGGTGCAAGCAGTGGGAAAAGCTTAATGAAAGGCAGGTAGGGATGTGCAGGAAGGGTGTAGGAAAAAAATAGCTATCCATTTCTTGTACAGCAACAACTGTGCACTTTGACAGAATTTGTATATGACTTTGAATTCTCATCCCCAGAGAGAGGGGTGAGGACAACATAACTGCATTGTCAATCCAATTGGACCAAATTACGTGTGTCAAGTGGATACATGTGCAAAATGAAGAGCTATGTATGGAACAATATTTTTTGGGGGGGTCAGGTGCCCGTTTATTTTTTTTAAGGTGACAGTGGAATTTTGGGGAAGGGACATAGGTACACATGGGGAAGGTAAGATGGGTAGATGGGGATGCATTTATAGACAGACAAGATGAACAAGACAGCAGACAGGGGCAGTGTGTGACACATGGGGGGTGAACACCTTGGATAAGGAGGGTGTTGTGGAATCTAAGTCCCATGTGCTTCCACAATGCAGCAGCATGACTCACATCCCCACCCATGGTACTGTCTGCACTGCTCCGACACTCCCCCGGGGATGGCAGTGGTGGAGGCTAGGCACTGGGGCAAGGCCACCCCACCAAGTTGGCCAGCATGATCTCAATCCGGAGCAGGTGGAGGTCAAACCCATGATAGACTATCATGTGCACCAAAAGCAGCAGCTCACCATGGGTGATGACTCCCCCTCCATCACCGCTCCCAGAGAGGGCCCGTCCCCATCCAGTGGGGCAGTACTACCCAATGCCGCAGGTTATGCAAGGGCAGCAGAGGGGGCACCACCGGCCTGGGTCTCAGACATGCTGGGACCTGGTGCCACAGCCAGATGAGGCAAGGTAGGCAGATCAGCCTGAATTGGCCTACCTTGATGTGCTCTAGTAAATGAGGTATAAGTTAAGGTTAGTAATAACCAAATCATTGTTAGTATTAACAGAATGGAACATCGTATTTATCAGTCCAAATATATATTAATGTATATTATGTGAAACACAACATTAAGGAACATAACAGTCAGTATGGTAACAGCATGCCAGTAAGAATTAAACCACAAGGACAACAAAGTGCTTAGTTTAACAAAATATGTTAATATTGAATCATAATAAAATATAACAATAATAAATCACATTTTACCAAAATATAGTTAAACAAAATATGTTAATATTTAATCATAATAATAAATAACAATAATAAATAAATGAAGATAAGAGGTGGGATGAGATAGAGAGAAACATTCCATTACTGACAATGCAGACTATATCCCTGAAAACACTGATAATAAATACTCTACAGGTGTATAGTGTCAGTTTTGAGTACAGTGACAACAATTCTCCTATAGCTGATGAGGCACGTACATATCTCTCAAGCTGTTAGCATGGGTCAGTATGGGCCAGGCAATACAAAAATGCAGGTACACAACTACACAGAACACTTTCACATAATGTGGAGTTATATAAATACCAAGATGTTATGTAAGTGGATTTGGTAATACGTTGCATTCCAGGTAATCGTTTTTCTGGTAATCCACTGACAGTTGGATTAGGCAGTTTTAATTACATTACGAGAAATCATGACACTTGAGATATGTTCATGTACAGTACATAAACTAGACATCCGTCATACCTTAGTTGGCATGCATGGAAATAGAACCCAATAGCTGTGACTGCAAGGGACATCTGCAAAAAATTAACTATTGACTGCAGCAACTTATTACAGATATGCAAGGAATACAGCTGTACTGGAAATATTTAGACAGATTTATTTAGGTATCAACAATGCTGCTTAACATTTTATTGTTATTGCTGATAAGTGTCTGAGAAATGTAAGCACAATCATATCTACTCATAATATGGGCTATGACAACCATATACTTTTTGTTCCTGGAGTGGGAGAAAATGAGAACATTATGTGACTGAATTTGCTTTGCATTCTAGAAATATTACAGTGTTATACTTGACTGCAGTGACAGTAGAACACACATGCATGGAATACAGCCATACTGCATTTATTAAAACAGATTTCTTTAGGAATCAGCAATGCTGCTTAACACTTTATTGGTATTGCTGATAAATGTCTATGAAGTCCACACACAATATGTGCCCATAGAGTGGGTACCTCACCCATATACCTTCATTACCTGGAATAGGAGGAACAGACAGCATTATGTGACTGATATTGGCCTGGAGACAGTACTACATTTGACTGCAACAACCTTACCATAGGCAAGCAATACATACAGCTGTACTGCAATGGTTATGATAACACAATTCTGCTGTACACCATTTTGCTTACTGTTATTGGTATTGTTTATTGTTTATTGCAATACAGTTATTACTGTTCATTTATTGCACTACAGCTCTAATTGCCCACTTAATGCATTACAGTTCTACTTGCCCATTTATTGCACTACAGTTTTTATTGTGCAAACTTTATTGCAGTAAATGCTTTACTCTATCTTGTTTATTGAACTGCAGTTATCATAATAAATCCATACTTACCACACTCACAGTGCAACCTAATCAGGCACCCAGAATGGGACTCAGCATTGCGAGCCCTGTCAGCTGCAGCTGTTGGAAAAGAAGCACACCATTACGCACACCAGTTTTGCAGACACTCAGCTTGCAGTTTGATAAAACAGTGGAAAATATACCTACATATTTGTGGGGCATTCCCAGCTCATGCCTCTTGAACTTAGGTGTCCAAGGTTTCCCTCTTTCACCACTTCAGGTTGCCAAAATGGTGGCAACACTACTCACCTGTGTAGGGGATACCAATAGCACTAGCGAGGTCCGTGGCCAACAGGTCCCAGGCCTCTGCCTTATATTCTGAGCCTTGAAAACCACCCTGCATCAGCCTGGGTTCATAATTTTTTTAACAAGAGCACAATAAAGACCCTGGACTCCTGAATAACCCATCTCTGCATGTGAAAGCGCACACCTTCCCCAGCAGCTAATGCCATATCAACAGATGATTAGCCTCCAATGACTTGTGCAAAATCTACACCTATTGGCCTTAATATGGGCTGTTTTCCTGTCTTACATGTAATCGAGCAACATTCAGAAAAGCACTGCATTGCTTAGCATCATGCAAACCAGCTAAGCAGAGGTAAGCAGCATAAAAACTAGCACAACCGAGGTTTTAGCTAAGCTTAGCTCTGCACAAACAGCGATAGTCATTAGCATGTTTAAGCAGTGCTCTGCATTGTGCAGCAGTGCCATATTTCACAAATTTGTTTTTAAAATTAAACATACATAATAAATTAAATTACAGACATCTTATGACTGTTAAGAACAAAAAACAAACAAAAAATCCAGAACAACAAATGAAAATAAATTAAACTGAACCAGAGCCACAAAATGATGACAAAACTTTAATTCAACACATCCACAGTAAGCGCTTTCATCCACTAAGGACTTCTTCACACTGTATAATGTGTTACAAAAAATACAATCATTAAATACACATGATCTATGATGTTACATGACATATTTTTTTTTTCTTTTTAAGGAAAGCAATGAACTCCTTCCTGTCATTCAACCCAGGTGGATGGCAAGCGTTCAGTTTTACTTGCCATTCACACTCCTTCCAACTTAGTTCTTCTGCATCAAATTTTTTGGCTGCTTCCAAAATTTTCATCCAAAACACAAAATATAAAATTTACTTTGCACTTGTTGTCCTTATAATGCTTACTTAAAGCATTTTTATCATCTTGCACACAAGTATGCTGTAAGTGTGCAAGATGATAAAAAATCATGTGACATCATAGATCATGTGTATTTAATGATTGTATTTTATGTAACACATTATACAGTCTGAATAAGTCCTTAGTGGATAAAAGCACTTACTGTGGATGTGTTGAATTAAAAGTTTTGTCATCATTTTGTGGCTCTGGTTCAGTTTAATTTATTATCTTATGACTGCTACGGACTCAAACCTAGGACCTACTAAGCATTAGGTTGTAACTCTACCCATTTAGTTATTTGGATATTATGAAAATTAGTATAACTACACATATACTACTAGGCTACCTGTTAGCGTTGTTAAGCACCGCTTATAAAAACCAGAAATAAATAATTAGTTACATTTGGTTTCTATTTTTAGATGTCTGGCAACTGTCGGCTATGTATGTATGAGCACTACTTGGCTCTGCGGTGCTCTGCACTGCACAAACAATTAGAAAAAAAAAGTACGTAACTATGATATTAATTACATGCAGTTTCTATTTTTAGATCTGTAGCAGGTGTCAGCTGTTTATATGTCAGCACAGCTTAGCATTGCTGCGCTCCACACCTCGTCCCACAATCACGCAGAGAGGAAAAAATAAAGAAATATTTCATAACAATAAAATATTACACATTTCAGCCAATTCACAGCATTTCAACAGTAGTGGGGAGGATTACAGGGAGCCTCACTCTGTGCATAACATCTGACCAGGCATCTACAACCATGGGTAGCCTCTACACTTCTCCCTACATGGATTCAATATCTCTGCTCCTATGCACTCCCTCCGCAGCAGGCCATGATAAATATGCATGGCTCGGTGCTGTGAGAGAACCGTGTAGGCTACATACAGTCCCTACACAGATTTTATTAAATCCTGGGGTTAATTTTATTACCTGTGGCATGGCAATCATAAAGTACATCATCAGATTTGTCGTATATCTATTTTTGAGTATATGTGGAGAAATAAAACAAAGCAATGAGCCAAGTCTGTGATATGATGCAGCCATGTTTTATATAACTATATCTAGATATCTGTATATCTATCTATATATATATATATATATATATATATATATATATATATATATATATGTATATATATATATATATATATATATATATATATATATATATATATGGGATCCGTCAATATGTTCGAAGTTTCACTACTTCAAACCCCACGTCACTGAGTCCACTTGTTCAAATTAGTGAAACTTTGAACATAGACTTTGGCAATCACACTACAGCGTGGAATGGGAATATTCCCTTTTCCCCACTATAGTGTGATCTCGGAGTTGGTATATTTAAGTAGGGGGGTTATGGGGGGCACAGCCCCCACATGGGGGTGCAAGGGGGCTTGACCCCCTTCAAAAACATGTTTTAGTGGGGTTTTTTTTTTGGGTAGCTCAGAGAACTAGACTTCAGCGAAAGTGCACTTTCGTTTAAGAGGACTTTCGCTGAAGTGTAGGGTCTACTGCTCTATTTCAAAGAAGTGTATTTCTGATGTAAAGCAGTAGACCTAGATATAGATATATATATATATATATATATATATATATATATATAGATAGATATATATATATATATATATATATATATATATATATATATATATATATATATATATATATATATATATATATATAGATATATAGATACAGACATATATGATATTATGCAATTGAACTATAGGAAATATTTAACCAAGTTACTTCTACTTGTGCTTCTGTGCACATGAAATAGCATATAAGAAATGTGTACTATGCCACTTACTAGTATATCTGCACTGGAGGGTTCACACAAGTAATCCCCTCATACTCGCATGGACAAATTAATGATACTGATGTGACAAAGCAGGCACTTCTCCTTTGTCCCACGCTCATGATCTAGCACAGTATACTGCAAATCTAAGCCTGGGTAACTGGGTTGATGCACTTACATGCCCTCTGTTCCATCACAGTCCATTGTTTTCAGCAATGATTCTTCAGTTTTTCAATAGATAAAACCCCTCCAGCTACCTCATGATGATGCCACACTACAGCTCTTGTAAATCTCATCAAAAGCAGAAGTAAATGGTCCAGTCCTTCCTAGGTTTTCAACATCCAGCAAATGAATGAATGCTGTGTGAGCACATGCAATGCTTTTGTAACCAGATTGCTAGAATTCAGTCGGCAGCTTATTACAGTGGTGGGGTGAGAATCACAGGATCATGTTAAAGAGGTGTTCAGAGCTAGGGCTGAGGGAGGCTGTTATTATTGTAGTTAAGCAGGACAGAAAGTTCATAGGTTCATAGGTTCATAGGTAGTTGCTAGGCTATTGGCCCTGGGGCCGATACAAGCCCAGCCAAAAAGGTACCCTGGCTTTTGCCACCCAAGAAAATTATTTTCCTGTGCCACTGTCGAGCAGAGCCACAGACGTGATCCCCGGGGTGAATTTCCTATTTCTCATCCAATCATCAAGATTTTTCTTGAAGAGTGCTAATGAGGAGCTTTGTTTGATATAGATAGGTAGTTTATTCCAGAGTATGGGAAGTCTCTGGGACAGGAATCTATCCCTCCGGCATGTTCTGTTTATTGTGGTGACAAGGTTTAGGTCCCTAGAGTGTATAGCTCGGAGGGATTGGGATTTCTTTAAGTGAAGCATGTCCAACAGCTCTGGATTTGACATAGCTTTGTATGTTAGGCAGAGATCGCCTCTGAGTAGGCGATATGTGACAGAGTAAAGCTGGAGTTTTTTAAGACTGTCTGCATAGGGCATCTGTTTGAGGCTGGTAATCCTCTTTGTTAGGTATTTCTGCGGCCTTTCCAGTTGTTGTAGATGTCTTATGAGGTACATACCAAAAGGGGCATTGTACTCTATAATGGGTCTAATGAGTGATGAGTAGAGGGGAACGATGACCTCTTTTTTTCTGGATGAGAAACCTTTTGTGATGAGGTGTGCCATGTAGAAGGATTTCCTGACTACTGTGGCGATGTGATTATCAAAGGAGAGACTACTGTCCACCTGTGTCCCAAGGTCTCTTATCACACTTTCGGTGTTAAGTATACTACCGCCTATGTTGTAGTTCATGGGTACAGAGTTTTTACCAAAGGGGATGACAATGCACTTTTTGGCATTGAGCTTGAGGCCATGGCTTTGACACCAGGCATCTGTCTCAGTGAGGCCCTTTTGTAGGATGTCCACATCGTTAGGAGTTTCGATTATGGCTCCTAGTTTGCAGTCATCTGTGAACTTCATTAGCCAAAGACCTTCTATGTTAGCCTGTACTTCAGAGAAGTAGATACCAAACAGGAGAGGACCCAGGACTGAACCTTGTGGGACTCCACTTGTCACTGGTCTGAAGTCGGATTTGGAGTCTGCTACTTTCACAGTGTGGGTTCTGTCAGTGAGCCAGTTGGCAACCCATCTTGTGACATAGGGATTTATACCTAGTTTAGTGGGTTTATCTATAATTCCAGAGTGGGGGATGGTGTCAAAAGCCTTGGCAAGATCTAGATAGGCTGTGTGAACAACCTTACCCTTGTCTATAGCTTTGGTGACTGCTTCAAAGAAGTCTATCAGGTTTTGGAGACATGATCTGCCTTTTACAAACCCAAACTGGGTGGGGTCCAGAGTTTGGAGATTACCAATGTCTTTGTTTATAAGTTCCATGATGATACGTTCCATAGCCTTGCAGACCAGGATTGTCAGGCTAATGGGGCGGTAGTTCCCGGGGTCTGTGGTGGCTCCCCCCTTGTGGAGTGGGATATGAGTGAGGCTATGATTGAACATGGTACTTAGGTGGGGTGCCAGTTTGTTCTCTAGTTCATGTCGAACGCACCCTGGGATGTTGTCTGGTCCCACGGATGCTGTGTTTTTGGCTTTGGAGAGTGTGGTTTTTACCTGTGCAGCCGTGATTACAGGAACTTTGCATTCTTCCGGTATAGAGATGGGCTCTTTAGGGGGTGAGAGGGGGGGTAAAGTTAGCACTGAACCTGTCTGCCAGGATGTTGGCAATATCAGTTGGGTCTGTATATTTAGTGCCATTGTGCTGTAACTCAGAGCAGATCTGAGTGTTGCCATTGAGATTTTTGACATAGCTATAGACTGCTTTGTGGCTGTCTTTAGAATCAGTGGCAATTTTGTTTTCATAACTAGCTTTGGAGGATTTTATCAGGGATCGCAGCTTCTTACTGAGGCTGACCAGGGAGCTCCTCCACTCATGGGATTTTACACTCTTTTGTAACAGTTCTTCCTTCTGTTGTACAGTTTGTTTATGGCAGGGGATCACCAGATTGGCTTCCTTTTTTTGGAGGATAGCGTCTTGGTTCTGTTTGGGATAGCACGATCCATGCACTCATGTAAGTGCTTATAAAGTGCAATTGTGTAGGATTCAGTAGTCGTAACTGTATTGTCCATCTGCATGGGTGTCATGACGTTTACCACTTCTGTCTTAAGAAGCATGAAGTTGGCTTTGGAGAAATTTTTTACCATGGTTTCCTTAATGGCGGGGTGGGGGCAGGATGTGGATATCTAGGGTAATTAGCTTATGGTCGGATCGTACCAATGAGGCGTTGACTTCAGGTGTGGAACACTTGCCACTCATGTTGGTAATGACTATATCTAGGATATTGTTGCCCCTAGTGGGGGTGTGGATAAGTTGATCCAGGGCACTGGAGTTTATGAATTCCAGAAAGCGTTGAGTGAAGGAGTTGGTACATGAGTAGTTTTCCCAGTTAATGGTGGGATAGTTGAAATCGCCCATTATTAGGGTGTTTGGTTAAGAATCCTGGGGCATGGTGGGTGATCTGTAGCAAGCTACAATTTGGATTGCAGTTTTGCCCAGAGTTAGTTGCACTTGGATTACCTCGGCTGCATTATGCTGAGCAACTAGCCTGGAGGTGTGGATATCCTTAATGAATATGGACACACCTCCGCCTTTGGTGTTCCGGTCCAGGTTACATGGTCAAAAAGTGTGGTATGGGTTATAGCCAGGTAGTGCAGAGGTTCTCTCTGAAGCCTTGAACCAGGTCTCAGTCACTGCACAGATATCGATGATATCCAATTTAAGGAGTGCCTCGAGTGAGTGCACTTTGAGATTTAGACTTCTAGCATTGAGTAGCATCACCCTCAATTTTTGCTTGCCTGTTCCTGTTACAGTGGTGAATTTGTCATTTGAACCTTGCCTAAAAATGGCAATATAGGGCTGGCAAGAACCTTAGCTAGTATCCGGAATACCAGGGGTGACGGGTGCAGGCCATCTCTGACAAAGCATCGTGGTCTGTCAACCATGTCATCCCAGGCAGACAGATACTGGATCCCTTTAGAATGGCACCAGAAGCTTAGCCAATTGTTGAAATCAATCATTTTGTCCTTGTACTGCGGCATCATTCTGGGTGATGGCAGATTGCTACTCAGGGCTAGGGTCATACCTGCCTGGGCTACAAGATTGGAGAGCTCTTCCATGTATTTTTCATGTAGTCCAGGGAGGTACGTCTCAGGTAGCTTACACCAACATGGACAATGACAGAATCATCTTTGTACTTGTTGTGGAGTGACCTGAGTGCATGGGTTATGTGGCGGATCCTGGCACCTGACAGGCAGCTGACAGTAACCTTCTCCTTGTTTAGCCTGGTGAGTGGGACATCAGTGTGCCTGACTATAGAGTCACCTATGACTAGTGTGTTGGGTATGTTGTTTTGCCTTATTGACTATGGTTGAGTGGCACACTGAGTCTGCGGGCTATGTGTCATTTGGGTTGTGTTGGGGGGTGGAAGTTGCTTACATTTCTGCTTTGGAGGTCTCTGTTGCTTGAGCTGATTATTACTGAGAGCCTCCGTGAATGTTTTTGTGTTTTTATGTGTGGATTTTGGTGGTGTAGATTTAGTGAGACTATGTGATGAGTGTGGTGTGGTGCAAGTGTTTACCTTTTCCTCTTGACTGTCAAGTTCAGTCTTGATTGGAGAGAGCTTTACCTCCAGTTTGGCTAGATAAGTGCATCTCTCACAGGTTGTAGTGTTGGGTGGTAGGAGGAGAGGGTTGTCTCTGTACATGAGGCAATTTCTGCATTGCCCCAAGATGCCCAGATTCATCAGATAGACAGGAGAGAACACTGGGAGCTGACCTTTGGACATGTCTGAATAAAAAATTATTTTCCTCTAGATAAGTGAGGAAAGTGACTACAAGAGCTGTTTTTCTCTAAGCAAGTGAGGAAAGTAAGTACCAAAACTATTTTCCTCTAGGTAGTGAGGAAGGTTGAATGCTGTAGTAATTAGTAGGTTATTTAGTGCTTACAAGTTCTGGACAAGTACTGATCACGAATAAGCAAATTCAAGTGCTAAAACTAAGAATCTGTAATTGGATTAAACTAGTTACAGGAAAGGGTGAAACAAGTGCAAATGTGGGCTTTTAAATCAGAAAGCAAAGAGAGATGGAAAAACTGCCCAAATGGCCAATAACTACAATTTCTGCTCCAGAACCACTCCTTATGTGGTAGATAGGTTACCTGGTGCTTACCACTCCCACTGATAAGCTAGAAGGCTTCCCTCCAACACAGAAAGTTTGGGGGGGCTCAGAAGCTTACATACAGTCCTGGATACAGCAAATCTGAATCTGGACTACACTAGTTACAGGAAAGGTATTATATATATATATATATATATATATATATATATATATATATATATATATATATACAGAAAAGTAGCTAAAACAGCAGTCAAAACAATTAAAATGCAGTGCAAGCTAGCACACTTGAGTATGTAGCAATGTTAGACCAAACAGTTTATAAAATGTAATTAAATTAAAATGATTAAAAACAAGTGCAGAAGGAGTCTATTAGGTAGAATGAGGTAAAGAGATGGGACTGGGGGTAGTGTCCCAGATCAAATGTACAGTGGGGGCGGGCAACTGCAAAAGCTTCCAAATTTAAACAACAACACAAGAATAGGGAGGGTAGGTATAGGAAAACCAACACCTTCAGCAGAGATCTGAAAATATATACAGTGAAGCAAAGATAACAGTGCACAACTCCAAAGTCAGCCAGCAATTATATAAAATTTTCAAACAATTACCAGTGCACAACTCTGAAGTGCCAGAAAATATACTCAGCTCTGTATATCTCCAGATAGTTTGAAGAGCACTCTGACAGGACACAGGAAGGCTCCAGCAATGATAAGTTCCAGTGAATTCCAGGGAATAATTGGAAAATATACTGAATGTACAATTCACTTAATTGACTTGACATTTCATCCCAGCAAGAAGATGTGTGTGTGTGTGTGTGTGTGTGTGTGTGTGTGTGTGTGTGTGTGTGTGTGTGTGTGTGTGTGTGTCTATATATGACAGAGCCTGTGAAGGTACAAACTGACTGATTCCATTTAGCTGGTTGGTGACATGTTGAGGTGCACTACCTCCCACAACATCTACTTCAGTGTCTTGAGCACCCATACTGGTCTTTTCATCTTCTGTTTTGGTTGTTCTGCTCTTTATTAGTGCACAGACATGCCTTTCTTGCTGCAGTTCTAACAGGCCTTTGTGTGGCTTTAAAGGCTAAGTCATTTGGAGAAGCTGATTGCTCTGTGCATTGCACAAGGCTTGCAGCCTGTGCCACTGTCTCTCAACTGTACAGATTTTCATGGATTGTCCAGGTTTATACTAGATATTTTAAATCTGTTCCTCAAAAAATATGTGATTTTTGGGCAAATCATTTAGGGTTTGAAGTCACCAAATAATGAAATGCATTTGAGTTTTGACATCATATCCTTCAGAAAATGCATTCTAATGAAAACCTGTTAGTCTAGCAACTTTCTACATTTATAGGAACAATATCTAAACTTGTCTCTTAATTTGGGCCTTGGCTCTGTCCAGATTTCTTGTATTTAGAGATGAGAGGTAACTACCTGTTCTGACCATGGGACTGGTAATTTACCTTTCATTAAACTATATATATATATATATATATATATATATATATATATATATATATATATATATATATATATATCTATACGTGACACTTTTGTATATTTCTGGTTAAACATTATTATTGTCATTATTATTATTATTAGCCTCTGGCATACATAAATGTTTTTGCCTTTGAAATAAGCAAGTAGCACATTGACTCCTCTACTTCTAAATGATACTCTTTCCCACTGGCTGGAATACTTGCTCAATTCCTTCCTTAGAAATCATAGACAGTAATATGTTTTTCCTTTCAGATTTTCCACATATGGATCACTGTTGGTATTGCTCCTTTCCCTGGTAATGTATCTTTTTTAAAAATCTTTACATTTGAAGGTCATTCTACTTGCTAATTCATATTCACTTTTGTGTCAGTGTAGTGTAAACTTGTTGCATAGCCCCTACTTTTGAGCACTTTTGTTAACCAGATAAAATAAAAGCAAGCGATGAGGGCACTTGACTGCAGTGTGTAAGCATTTCCTACATACGTTCTCATTTTTATGTGGATAGTCAGTCACTCATTTTTTTCCTTTGTACCAATAATTGTCACAAATGTCTAGCTTCCTCTCTTCCACCAACTCTTAATGTACTGAACAGTAAACTGAAAAAAAAAATGAAAGCTCTTGTTAACAGCTTTTTTGAGATACCTTTCTGTACTTCGTCATACCCCTCAACTGTACAGATTTTTGGAGAATGTCCAGATTTTTGTCTCATATTCTTTGGTCTGTTTTTCATAAAATTGTCATTTTCTGGCAAGTTAGTGGCAAATCATTAAAGACTGAAGTTAGAAAATAATGGTTGGCATTTGAATTTCATACTTCATAGCCTTCAGAAAATTCATGCTAATGTAAAACCTGTTATTCTATTACCTTCTTAACTTTGTAAGATCAATATTTAAAAAGTGTCCCTATTTTTGGGCCTTTGTCCCACTTTTGTTTAAGGGTTTGCACATATTTCTTGCTCTAAGAGGTTGAGAGGTATGTTTACTACCAACTATATTAAAGAATTGTATTTATTTATTTATTTTATTTATGTTTGTTAATCGGGTAGTGTCTGACTGGGTTGAAAAAAAAAATGTTTTCAGCGGACAACAGGGGAGAAAATCTCCTCAACAAAAAGAACATTATTAAGATACAAGCAGTAAACTTAGTTTAAGTAGTACATAGCTAACAAATATGTAAATGAGCTTAACAAAAATATTATACCAAATATAATAACAGAAATACAATATAAACATGCATGTTTCAGGCATACAGGAATGCTATTTTTTTTTTTTACAATATATATGCGGTACATAATTCATGTAGCTTTATAAGGTGTGTCGCTTCTGAAAGACCAAAATTGGTCATGTAGTTTTAGAAGTTAGGTCATCTGAAGGAACAAAGATTAATAAAGGTAAGACAGATAGTGGGATAGCCCTATGTGGGATGACCTCGATTTGTGCTAACGTGTGAGATGAGTGGGAAAAATAGGAAGAATATTAGATGGGAGCAATACAGGGGCATAGCCAGTTACCATTTAAATAGTCTTTCAGGGTAGTTTTAAATGTAGACAAGTTGGGGTTTTTAGTTATCTGTTGAGGAAGGGTGTTCCAATCTTTGGCTATTTTATGGGAGTAGAGGGCGTTTCTGTGATAGTTGTGAGACTGGGTTACTTTTAGCATTAGGTTATTGGATGAATGAAGAGTCTACAGTATGTGTTTGGCTGAACTAGGTTTGATAGAGCTGGGCAGTCAGAAGGGTTGAATATGATTTTATGGGGAAGTGAAAGTTGTTTTAGTAATAATAGGTTGGGAAATTCTATCCAGCTGAGCTGTCGGACAGCAGTGCAGTAGTGTTCTGTGGGATTGGTTGGTGACAAACTTAGCTATTCTGTTATAGCAGGAGTCTAGTTTATTTAGATCAGTTTTTATAGGTTAGACCTCAGATCATTATTGGAGGGTAGATAGCAGGTGGGATCTTGCAGTGGCCAGTCTAACTTGTTGTGTAAGGTAAGGTTTAACCCTGTATAGAACACCTAGTTTAGAGTGGATTTTTTGATGGTCATATAGATGTGTTTATCAAATTTTAGTGAGTCATCTATGGTTACCCTAGCAGGTTGGTCTGAATGTTAAATCACTTTTTTGCTTAGTGGCAATATCCGTCATACTGTCAGACTTCTCCTTTCCTTTTTTTTTTGTTATGTTGTCTTCTTATTTCTCAAAGCCTCCTATCTTCTCTCCTCTCTCCACCTACCCAAACCATATACTTCAAATTTGACCCCCCCAAATTCTAATTTTTAACAGTAAAGAACAATACTTTATACCTGTCAACTCTCAGTTTACTAAAATGTATTCTTTTGTGTCTAGCTGTGCCAAACACATCTTTGTTTGAGTACACTGGTTCTTTTTGAATACTCTTCATACATTTTCCTTATTTTCTTATCTTGTGCATTCTCCACCTTAACTCATTTGTAACTTTTTCAGCTTGTTCAAGCCCCTCATGTCTGTCTTCCTTTACTTAATAATAAAACTGCTTTATGCAGTGCATTTGGAAACTCCTACTTATTATTTATTTATTTAACATTTGTTAACCAGGAAAGCCTGACTTAGAACAAAGCCAATTTTCAGTGGAGGCCCAGGGAGAAACACTCCAGACGCATGTCTTTGTAACATGTGAGGAAACTGGAGCACCTGGATGACACCGACACGAACACAGGGACGACATGCAGACTCTGCACAGAAGGCACTCCAGTGGAGAATCAAATTGGAGAGTTCCTATTACCTGATCAAACCTTTAGGTTAGCGAATACCTAATTGTCGATCTGGTAATAGCGAAAGCAAAAAAAATGTGAACGGATGATGATTTAATGCAGGGAAAGAATTCCCTTGGCCTTTATGTGGATTTTTCTCCTTTCCCCACTGTAGAGTTATCTCGGAGTTGGTATATTTAGTTAGAGGGATGTAGAAGGGCATAGGTGGAGGTGAAGAAGAATGGCAGCACCTCAAAACAGCATGTGTTACGACTATAAAACAGGTATGTGGTTGAGTCATGTATGGAAATAAAGTATGTAAGGAGAGCAGATGGTGGAAGGCAGAAATGACTGAAGTCATCAGAAGGAAGAAGGAATGCAGGAAAAAGTGGGAGATAGAAAAGCCAGACCATGCTAGGAAAGAATATTGGCTGGCTAACAAAGAAGCTAAGAGAGGAGCTGCAATCACAAAGAACAAGGCATCAAAGGCAAGGCACTCTGCCTATTTTTGGAAAGAGACTCAGTGGATGGCACAAAGGAACTCTATCAGGTTGCAAGGCAAAGAAAGAACAATAAAAAGATAGTCAGACTGACACCCTTATAAAGGATGCCTACAACAACATGCTCACAAGTCCACAGGATATCAAAGGCAAATGGAAGTACTTCCAGCAGGTCCTGAATGAAGAAACCCCCACAAAAGCTGTACCATCCCAGATACAGAGACACAGTCCCTGGTAAGAAAAGAGGAGGAGTCCACCCTAAAAGAAACAAGGACAGCACTTAGGAAAATGAAAGCAGGGAAAGCAGCAGGCTCAAATGAGGTTACAGCAGATATGATTAAGATGTTGGCTGAGAGAGAAAATGCCTCCTGAAGGTACTCATAGCAGTATAGAGAGAAAGGCATATCCCAGTTGACTGGAGAACAAGCATACTATCTCCAGTATTCAAGAACAAAGGGGCATTCATAACTATGGGCAGTACAGAGGTATCAAATTCCTATCACACTGAATAAAGTTCTGGAGAGGGTGACTGATAAACAAATATGCAGAGTAGTAGAAAGTAAGATGGGTAATGAGCAATTCAGATTCAGATGACGATGCAGAACAGCTGACCAGATGTTTGCAGTGAGACAGATACTTGAGAGGAAGCTAGAAATGAAGAAAGAGTCCAATTGGGCATTCCTAGTCTTGGAGAAAACATGTAATGAGGTCCAAAGAAAGCTGATATGGGGCAGTCCTGTGGTTGTTCAAAGTCCCAGAAACATTGGTAGAATTAGTGCAAGCTATGGGCAAGGACCCAATGACTCAAGTGCAGACAGTGTTCATTCTTACAAAGGGGTCCCCAGTGGGAATGGGTGTGCATCAGGGTTAATCTCTGAGCCCATGACTGTTCATACTGGTGATGGACTACATTAGTCAAAATCAAAAGTCAAACTAAACTGTACTGTCATTCAGAATCACACAAGTTCAAAAACTGAATGAAATTCCGTATATTCATACTCAAATGTGTAGATATCATTTAGACTTAATATGACAGACATTAATACAAATCTAACTACTTACTATATACCATAGTGTTCTAGATAGATAATTGTAATATTGCATTAGCAAACAGGTTGGAGAGGTCAGGTGAACAAAACTGCTGTATGCAGACAATGTGGCAGACTCTGAGGAAGAACTTCAGGAAATGGAAGGGGAACGGAATGCAAAACTGAAGGCAGATAGGATGAAATCGAGTACAGATAAGACAGTTGTAATGGCAGTAAATGGGGGAAATCAGAAAAAGCTGAAATTTGACATAGAAGAAAAAACTGGAACCGGTTAACAGCTTTAAGTATCTTGGGAGGTAGTTGAGGAAAAGGGAAGTCTGAATGAGGAGGTAAAAGCTAGAATCAACTGGCACAGAGTATCAGGATTAGTGTATGGCAGAAGAATGCCAAAGAAGCTAAAATGTAAGGTGTTCAATGGTGTGACCAGTACTACTGTGTGGTATAGAAACCTGGACAGTGATGGCAGAGCAGTTAAATAAGCTAGAAGTGATGAAGATAAGGTGGTAGGATGCACACTGTGGGACAGATGATGAAATGAGAACATAAGAGCAGAAGCCAAAGTAGCTCCAATTACAGAAAAGGCGAAAGGGAATACATTATGGTTTTTTGGACATGTGCAGGAAAGCAGAAGACAATCTGGTGAAGAAGATTTTTGACTGGCAGGAAGAAGGCAAGAGGAAATGAGGGTGTCCAGCAAAGAGGTAGATGGATTGTATGACATAAGACCTGTGATAGTCAGGCCTGAGTCTCGAAGAAGGTAGAAGAGTGACATTGAATATGGAGAGACAGAGACAAATGACACAGCACCCCAAACCCATGTATGTATGAAAAAGGGGGTTGATGGTGATGATTCATATGCAAGCCAGTCTTACAGGACAGTAATAATTAATTTAATAAACTTCCAAATTTAAACACACAGAAACCATCAATGGCCAGTCCACCAACATTTCAAAATAACCTTGATTATTGACTGAGGTTTACCTTCAATAAATAAAAACAGTCCTTAAAGTATAATGTCACAGTTTCTCCAGCACGTGTAAATACCCAGCTGTTAGTGATGGAATTAATCTTCTTGCCATATACCATATCAAATTTTACAGTGTTTGATGCAAATCCCAATTCATTTCTTTCTTTTTTTCATAAGCACACCCCCTTGAAATGTTTTTTGAAAGTAAAAGTGAAAATGCCTAAAAATTACATCATGAAAGATTGTACCCATAATGCTTCACTACCAATGTTAGTGTATGAGCTTCCACTTTTCCGTTCTGCATCAACAAGGAAGCATTATATCTAATTAAGGCAATTGATTAGCCATTTTTCACAGGTGGAACACCCATCTTTAAAAATTTAATCATTTGATGCACTATTAGTGGAACAATAATGCTAATAATTAACTGTTTCTCTAAAGGAGTATTGGGCTTTTGATTACACAGAATAATGCACATGTGTATGTGAATTATTGCTAATACCTATCTTGACAGCATTTTGTGGGTGTGGTCATAGAGAAAAACCTGAGTCAATATTGAAACTAAAACATAAAAGCTATGTTATAGTCTTTGTTTTGTTTTCAAACCTCACTGCTTTAACAACAGGAGAATATGTAGAAAAAAATTAACCGTGAAACAAATAGATGATAATAATATACTTGAACAATAATTTTGTATTGTTGCAATTTCCAGAACTTCTGCAACATGTTACTAAAGAAAGGGAAAGAAGTATAAACAAATTCTATTCAAGTTATGTACAGGCGACCTTCCCACTCAGGTCCTGCCAGTGGTTAAAATAACACAAATAAATCAGTTACCTCCTCCCCTCAAAACTAGACTAAAATCAATTGACACACCTCCATGAGCTCTGAGGTTCATCTTCACCTTTGTAGTGCAGCGAAGAGCAGTGAGACTGGGTGCTGTGGGCAATGCCCCCCTGCCAAATTTAATAATGTGTGTTAACCCTAACTCTAACCATGCCACTGCCCCTGTCCCTAACCCTAACATGTAGCTTACCTTGAAAAAAGTCCTTCTCATAACAATGTCACTATTCACAAAATATGAGCTGAATGTGTGGTAGGGTTATGAGCAGTATGATGTAGTGTGTACCTGCCTAGTTTGTTGTCAGTATATTGCATGACTGATGTGTTTTGATCGATGTTTTGAGTGTTGATCATGAGACTGTTTGACTATTTATTGTATATATGTCTATCTATGGGCCATGGTCTCAGAATTGAACCCTGATGCACACCCACCTGTTCTATATATATATATATATATATATATATATATATATACACACACACACACACACACACACACACACACATACAAACACAAAAAGAATATATATATATATATATGTATATATATATATATATATATATATATATATATATGTGTGTGTGTGTGTGTGTGTGTGTGTGTGTGTGCGTCTGTGTGTGCATGTATATACAAAAGTGATGGAGTTTAATTCATTTTAGGGTGAGTAAAACAGAGATAAACCATTAAAAAAAACACCTCTGGGTCTTCTTCTTTTGGCTTTTCCTAGTTAGGGGTTGCCACAGTGGATCACCTATCTGCTCATGATTGGTAGTGGAGTTTTACAGTGTCAAGTTGCCAGGCTGGTGTCCAACCTTCCACAGAAGGCACACACATGCACGGCCAATTTAAAGTGTCCAATTTACCTACAGCATGTGGAAGGAAACTGGAGCACTTGGAGAAAACCCACACAACCACAGGGAGGACATACAGATTCCACACAGAAGGCACCACAGCCAAGGATCGAACTGACAAACCTCATGCTGTGAGGTGACAATGCTAACCGCTGCACCACCGTGGCTGCCCATCTGTAGGTCTAATCAAAAGAAATATAACATACAGCTAAAATACTTAAAAACTTCAACTGTATAGCCACCCAGCTCATCATGCTGCCTCGGCACTTTATTGGGGGAGTGAACAGCATAGTAAAACATTTAAAACAAGTCATCCACAAACAGGTTTATTTATGCATTTTTTTCTATCTATCTATCTATCTATCTATCTATCTATCTATCTATCTATCTATCTATCTATCCATCCACCATTCTATGAATTTTCTATTTTTATTGATCATGTAGGTGCTGTGGTCATTTGTATCCTTTTAGGTACAACCTTGGCTCACAATCAGAGCAATAAAATATATGTATAGTTACAATTAATTACAACATATAAATAATTTTCATATGTGAATAAAATGTAAACCCAGTCACATTAATTTCAAAGGGAAAGAAGTTCTTGAGTAAGATATTGCATTATAATGAATATATGCATAATAATTAAAATGCCTTAAAGAATGCATGATTTTTTTTAATCCTTTGTGATTATAGTGTACGTATAACCGGATGACTAAATGTATACAAAACAACTAAACACATGAATGAATATTTAATTATTCAATACAGTGGTCAATATCATGATTCTATAATTTCCAGTACAATAAAATAAAATGGTATACTCATGAAAACATACTGCAAAGAAAGCTGTGGTAAGAATTGTGATACCCCATTATCCCTGAAGAATTTCCATATGTTTTATTTCAATAAGTGTTTCATTTTGTTTTAAAGAAGTCAGAATTTCTTGATTATGTGTGCTAATTGTTAAACTTTTACAAGCTGTATACCTGATTATGGAGAAGGCTATCTCACCCTGTAGCAATGTCCCATGAGAGTTATGTTTCTGTTTTTATCAGTTTGCTACATACTAGAGGGCAATACTGCAGCTTGGTAATTTTGCAGAGTAAGGTACTTAGAAGAATGGTTGTTCTACTACTTTCTTGTGGCCTTCTGCATTTTCCTAAGACCATGCTTTGATGTGTATGGGGGTTCAGCCAGTAATACAAAGCAAGGGATTTTATGTTGATGGTTTGTGGAAGGTAGACATTACCAGAAGAATGAAGTACAATAATTGGGATACCATATTGTTGCTTTGGTGAAGATCATTTCTTACCAAGGCTATATGGGCTACTGGAGAGAGAGCAGCTGAGACAATATGTAGTTGATTTCATACTGTGAAAGGGCCCAAAACAATGTTGTATCTGTGTGGTGTTCAAATGACAGCTTCTTGATAAAGGTGGGATCCAGGCTCCTTTACTTCTTCACATTTTGAATTTGGTTTATGGATAGATTCCAAGTATGAAGAAAGGTAAATCAACTATTTTTGGTGATGTGACAAATAAAATGATGCTGGCTTTTCTGGGATTTATTCTCATTTTATTTGTATGGGTCTTGTTCCATAGATTATTCATCTCAACTTGTATCACCTGTTCTAGGCTTTAAATATTATTACTAACTTTAAGAAGGTCAGATGAACACACAACGAGATATAGGGAGGTCAGGGAAAGGGTGATGTCATTTATACATGACAAACAGTAATAGGCCTAAAGCTGTGTTTTAGGAACCACACAGTTGAGAATACTTACTCATGATGTATTATTATCACTAACCTGGATAAAGATAATTAGACAGGAATGCAATAAACAATGAGATAAGACAATGCCCAATGTTGATTTTTTTTCTACTTTTCCCAATCAAAGGCTGTACTTAATTGTCTGGAATGCCTTGACCGTGTATTTAGGTATAATCACTGTAGGAAGTCTATCTTGTATGTTGTTTAATTTTTTTTTTTGGTTAACGTATACAGAGCAGTTAGAGTTTCAAACTTTTTTTAAGTCATGCTGCTCATCACATAAACAAACATAGTTATTCGTAAATCTGTAGAGCTGGTTGCAAATTAGCTTCTGAAGTATTTTAGTTAATGGACAAACTATTAATATACTTGTAGTATTTTATGGGAAACTAGAGAGACAGTTCTGTGAAAGGTCAGGATATTGAAAAGCATCTGGAATGATTCCATTTCTAAGAGAAAGATTAAAGATGAATGCAAGTGGTCTGCTTACTTAGGAGGGAGGTCATTCTCTAAGAAAATTAATATGAACTTTGATATATATTGACTCAGGATTCTCCTCCACTCTATACAAGAGGTTCTACTCATCCCTGTTTTAAAATTTTCTTGAAGTAGAAGCTGGAGCTCATGTTAGCTAAAAATAATTTTAATGGTGGCTCTTTATCTATGGAGTGAGTTTGATGGTTATTAAAGTTAGACTGCATTGATTTACAAGTAAGGACATGTACAGCTTCTAGACAAATGTTATATTCCATAGCTTATACTGTTTTTAAGGAAGATGTGTTTGCTGCTTGTTAGTTGCAGTTGTGGCAAGTTAGGGTTTTATTTATTTATTTATTTATTTTTTCGGAAGTGTTTTGGAGAATATGCAAATGCATCTTGCTTATTTCTAACATACAGCCCCGGATTCACAAATCCTCCGTGTAAGACTTAATAAGTCTTACTCGGAGGCTGCAGTTGAATGGTATGACATCAGCGTGCCATGAATATGCATGAGGGCATGCTGACTCAACCTTAAGTCCTACACGGACCATGTAAGAAAGCAGGGGGTGTGTCCGACTGCCGAGCAGTCCAAATGTCCATGCCCCTGCAAGTGTTTAAAAATAAATCAAAGAAACAAGAGCGAGTCCGCTTGAATGTCCCTGCACCCAACACCTCACTGCTTGATAATGTAAACCCCCATCACACATTTAAAACGCATACCCATAATTTTTTTTTAAATACCCAAAATAGCTTCCCGTATTTGCGCGTGTGTGCACGTGTGTGCCCATTGCTTAGCTACAGTCAGCAATTCTCACATGGAAAAGCATAAGAAAGAATGTTTATGCAACTTACACGAAATAGATATAGTGTAATGGTAGAGCATTTGCACAAAGAAGGAGCATTCATGGTTCGAGTCCCACCAGTCCCTGTCATAATTTTATTTTTAAATCAGTGTATGGAATAATACCCAACATATATGTTTAAACATAACTAAAAAGCAGTGAAATGGCCAATCTATCAGTGAATAAAATAAATATCTTAAAGAATGCTAATATAAAATTGCAATGTAGTTGCCCCTAGCTAACTCGCGCTTTACCCAGCGCAATATATTTGCCCATAGCTAATTCACACTTTACCCAGCACAATGTAGTTGCCCATAGCTAAATCACGCTATACCCAGCGGAATCTGTTTGCGTGGAGGTGCGTGCCGCGTCAACCCGCTTACCGTCAGGCAAAGTGGAGCAACGTAGAGCAAAGTTGCTTAAACACAGTCACGCCCCCAACCTGTCTGGACAGTATTAAAATAAAAAGCAATGCTAAGGTTTGAACCCAGGACACTGTGCACCATAAGCAAAGAACTGAGCCAATATATATATATATATATATATATATATATATATATATATATATATATATATATATATATATATATATATATATATATATATATATATATATATATATATATATATATATATATATATATATATATATATATATATATATATATATAAGCAGGGCTGCAGTCAGCCGAGAATATTCAAAAATGGCCAATCACAGAAAAGTGTGGGAAATGCAGCATATTTAAGCCGCATAGGCGGGAATACTCGCCATTACTGATTGTAGCTGTCATCTGCAGTTAGAATGTCTGGTGTTGGAGAGGGAACACGCTTTAAAGCACAACGTTGGGGCATGGAGGAGTCAAGATACATGGTTTGGCTCGTAGTCCATCGGCATGAGACCCGACTCCTGCAGGGCCAGTTCCAAGGAACAGAGTATAAGGCAGAGGCTTGGAACCAGTTGGCTCATGAACTCACCAGTGCCACTGGCATCCCAAGGACTGGTGAGCAGGTCCGTCACCATCGTGCAGGACCTTCTGAACCAGTGGATCCAGGAGGCCTGTCAGATGCATGATGCCCCCACTACTAAGTAGGTAACCATGGAATGCAGTATGTAAGACAAGCTGATATAGTCTAAATAATGGATAGATATGTTTCAATATCCCTTCATTTACTCCACAGCTGCAGGTGTTTGTGCTATGAATCAGCAAGTCTATGCAGATAGGCTGCTAAGGCTGTGCCACCAGGCAGGTTAGTAGATATGCAGCATGTATTGTTATATAAAATATGTGAGAGAGCATGACAAAAGTGTCACAATAGAGTGTAGTAACCCATTAATAAAGGTAAAAGAAGTGCGGAATACTATCTCTGCATGTACTGTCAGATAATATAAGTGAGCAATCCTGAAAAAGTGTGTTGTAACCTATCAACAAAGGTATAATATGTCCTGAATAGTTCTCCCACATGCACTGTAATATCAAATAAAGGAGACAGCCTGTGGAAAAGAGTGTTCAATGTAATTAATAAAGGTTTATACTTGGAGTGTGTCTATGTCATTTACCTAGAAATGTTGTTGTATCCTTGCATCCAAAAAATAGTACTGTTGTCTAAAGTGCTGTCAACCCACAGTTCTGCAGTACCATATAAAGTGGCTGAAGGAAGTGCCAGTAGCTGTGAAGCATATAACATTAATTCCCTGGATAAATACTCTGCATGTACTGTAATAAAACAAAAGACAGAGAGCCAGGAATAGAGTGTAGTAACCCATTAATAAAGGTAAAACAGGTCTGGAATATTATCTCTGCATGTACTGTCACATAAAATAAGTGAGTGAGCCTGGAAAAGAGTGTTGGAACCTGTCAATAAAGGTATAAAATGTCCTGAATATGTCCTCTGTATGCACTGTAATATGAAATTAAGGGTAGAGCCTGTAGAAAAGAGTGTTAAATGTGAATAATAAAGGTCTAATACTTGGAGTGTGTCTATGTCAGTTACTAAGAAAAGTTGTTGTACACTGCAGTCAATAAATTGAACTGTTGTAATAAGGGCTGTCAACCCACAGTCCTGCAGTCACATATAAAGTGGATGAAGGAAGTGCCAGTAGCTGTGAAGCATAAAATAGTCCTCAACAGTTGTTAAATGGCTGTCATGCATAGGTAAATTGGCACACAAGTAGCTTGTCAAGGTGTTACCAGAAATGTGAGTGTGCTATATGAAATGCAGGGTGCTGTAGAAAATTAAGTGTAAATGTCACGTGAATACATCCAGATGTGTAGATACATCAATATACAAATACAATACAAGTATGTAGCAGTAACATCTGCAGCCTGGACAGTCACATATACAAATATATTCCAGGTATATAATGAACTAGCCAAACCCATTACACAATCAAATGCATATTGTCTACTGTAATAATACATGTAGGGGATATACACCTGCAGTCAATAGGAATGTAGTGTAGAGTAAAGGTACTAATAATATGTTAATGTATGTTTTTTTTTACCCCCTACTCCATGTGCATGAACATTGCAATTCCACACTTCAATGGGTATGTGTATTCTCATAACATTTGTTGGGACATATGTCCTATTGTTCAATGAACTTATTTCTTACTTTAATGCATGTGCCCTGTTCAAACACCACAATCTTGGTGCCTGTTGCCACCAATCATCCCTGCATGCTGTTGTAATGTCCACTGTTAATCAATATATGCAAGTGTTATGCTTGCTGTTCAACTGTTGTAACCCTGGTGTGTTGGGTTAATGGGAATATTACTGCATGCTGTTACAACTAATCTGGAATGCTGTTGTCTATGTTGTAATTAAACACACCTAATCACAGAACGTATGGGAAGGCCAGTCCCAGCGGACCCACCTGTCCATCCTCAGCTGGCGATTGCACCTGGCACCAGCATGTCCGGTGCCCAGCCCAGGCTACCCTCCTCCATTGGTTCTGTGCCACCTTCGGGTGGAAGAGCTGCAGGGGATGGGGCTCGCCACCTCCCTTGCAAGCGTGGGCAGAGAAGGGCCACCTGTCACCCTCCGAAGGGTCCGGGTTGTCGTGCATAGGGAGATCCAGCATTTAGTCGCTGATTCCCTACGCCAGCTCGAGGCGAGAGTGACGCGACTCATGGGTGAGCCTGCCCCTCCTATGCAGCCCTCAGCACAGCGACCCTCGTGTCTGTGAAGGTTCAGTGGAGACTGCCCATGGGTGGGGGTCTCAGTCCCACTGTTACCAACTCTGGGCTCATGGGCTTGCGATTTCCAAACATCCGTCCCCATCAATTGTGTTCACCCACCCCATGTGTCAAACACCGTCCCTGTATGCATCTTGTTTGTCTTGTCTGTTTACCTCCCCAACCTACCACCCCACAAATACCTGCACCCCCTACCTCACTTCCTACTCTCACCTGAAAAAAAAAAAAGGGCAATCTGTACCCACAAAAACATTACGCCCCATACATAGCTGCCCATTTCGCACACGTCTGCTGGACATGTAAACTGATAATTCTAATTGGCACTACAACATACTTTGTTGTCGCCACCCCTCTCCCAGGAGTGGAAGGAGTCAAAATCATGTCAAAATGCATTGCATATGCACAGCTGTTACTGTTAGAGAAATAGGGCAGCTATGGACCTTCCCTACACCCTTCCTGCACATCCCGAGCTCGTTTTCCTACTGTCTTTCCCTCTTTGTGCCCCCTTTTTCACCACTTTCCTATTTCCCCATTTTCTTTTCTTTAAAAGAAATTAGTGCGGGGGTTAGCGTGAGTAAGCACTTTTAAGCAGTAGTAAGCGTGATTAAGCGAGTGTGCGCATGTGTGCGCTTAGCTAAGCATCATGCAAACCTGCGCAAACCCACTTATAACTGCTTAAAAGTGCCTTAGTTACTCTATGGCAGGGACCTTGTTCTGCTGAGCAGCAAAATAAAAACCCTCTGCCAGTCTCGAACTCCAGACCATTGACACAAAAGACTGCATGAATCACCACTAAGCCACAGCAGATATACAAACAACCCAGTTCTGAAATAAATACATCATGCATTACAATGAGGGAATGTAAATGGAAATTAAGAATGGTATAACACAAACCCTTCTTTATCAGCAGTGGATGTGGAATTGCATGACATGGCTGTGAAAAGGGAACCAGCCATCCTAGCAGGGAATAATGTTACAGTAGCACCTTACAAACACCACACAGTATCAGATCAGGATAAACACTGGCCACAGGGATACAGTGCAATAACCACATTTGTATGTCAGTTAATTGTGTAAATGAGGAAAATGTACATACTCCCATGTATCCTGTGTTAGCATTCGGAGGGGTGCGTACATGTCCATACTGAGATGTGTGTACTGGAAGCAGCAACATGCAGGTATGAGTATAACATGCTCATAACTGGCTACAACGCTAGCAACAGATAAGAGACAAATACCAACCTTCAGACTGACACAACTGTGTCCAGAGCAAAATAGAATGGGCCCCACCTTTGAAATCTGAAAGGGCTACGCCTACTTATCCTAGCATTTTATAGCAGTGGGCTGCAATCACAGTGAGTAATGCAATCACCAAACAGCAGGCTGCATGCAATTACTGAATGGTGGGCAGCAATTGGTGCAGAGGCTGTCACATGCACAAGTGCAGATACCTAGAAAAGCAGGCTGTACCTGCAGTCCACACATGCAATTATTTCATTGCAGGTGTCATGAGACAGAGACTGAGAGAGAGAGAGAGAGAGACAGAAACAAAGACTGAATCTGAAGTAGAGGGCAAAAACCCAAAGCAATCCAGCCAAAAAATAAAAGACAGAAGATGGAATTGAGGGCAAATACCCAAAGCAAACCAGCACAAAAAAAAAAAAAAAAAAAGATAGAAAACCATAACACACAGAGCTGGTAAATACAAAGGTAAGGTATGTAACTGAAATGTATGTGTTGGCATGTTGCAGATGTACCCGAAGAGTACTCCACACACTGCAAATCATCCATGTGTGGCAGCAGTATGTATCTATCTGTATGTGCACATGTGCATAGGGCAAGGGACATACTGCAACTGTTAGTGAGGGGTGGACAGCTATCTGTCACTGAATGTTGATATGTGCATAGATCCATGTAGGTTGTAGTGTGTGGCCTAAAAGACAGCATGCAGTGCGGTGAAGTGGGCTTAGGTCAACTGGGGACCTAGGCAAATGGGCCCCACTGTGCCCTCCACCACACTTCCTGGTGCCCCCATCCCTGTGTCCACATAAACAGTGGAAAAGCAACCCTGCTAGAGCGGCGGCCTAGGTGGTCGCCCAGTAGGCCTATGCCTAAGGCCAGCTATGGTAGTGTGGATATATGTCATGTGATGGTTAAATGCTGTGGGGCAGAGTTCTCAGATCAGCTGTGTTACAGACAGTGAGACCTGCTAATGCTGCAAGGGCTGAGGACACCCACATGCATTCTGTACAACACTGTGCAATGTAATCACATACCTGTACATCCCTCAACTGTCACATATGTGAGATCCCCACCATGAAAGGTGGACTGTACATGTGCCTATATGTACATCCATGTGTACAGCAATGGATGTGTACATGTATGTGTATAGATAGGCATATATATAATATATAGATATATAAATATCTATATATAGATATACATATATACATATACATACAGAGTGAGAGAGAGAGAGAGACACAGAGACATGGGGTCATATGTACCGCAACAGGTCTGTGGTGAACAAGGCATCGACTGTCGACAAGTGTTGATACTGCAGTGCCATTCTACCCTCCCAAAACAGTGTACCCATTAACTAACACATAGGCAGAAATCTACCTAACAGTGAAGGTGTGATAAGGGAACATGGGACACAGGTGGACAGTAGCTTCCACTGTGACGAAGACAGTGCCACACTACACCTGTAATCTGTCTGTGTGGTATGTGTCATGACAACAGGTGTGTCATCTATGGAAGTATAGGGTAGGGTTCCCCTCTGCTCATCACAATGCCCTGTGTAGTATGTACTTCACATGACAACTGCACCAGGTGAACAGGCCACATACAGCCCTCACAAAGGCTAATACTGTCTGCAAACAGATGCCCTATGCAGACTGACTCACAAAAACACAACTACACTGTATTCCATAGTGGCCACACAGAGGTGAACTCTGCTGGACATGCATAGCTATGTCACACCCATAGCTGGGTGACAACCACCATGGCAACATATCACAACCCCTCGGGGTACACGCTCTAGGGCCCTAAACCTTGTCAGCTCACTAGACAGCACATGCTAGAGGGGTAGGCATATGCTGTACACCAGAAAAGACCACATAGCAATAGCAAACAAGGCTCCTCCTTAGCAGTTAGTATAAATACCCCTGATGATTGTGTGGGAGATTGTTAATACACCCCAGGAAACACCTCTGTGGTCCAGGTTGGCAGGGGCAAGTGAAAGCAAAGTACATGTGTGTCAAAGGCCAGGATAGCATATGTCTAGGCTGACGTAGGCCATAGGGCCAATAGCATAACACCTACCTATGACACTATGCACTCACACATGTACATAATGCAATAGCTGTTATGTGAAGTTGAATGAGTGTAACGCTGAATGTGTGCAAGGTGTGTAAATGCATGATAGCATAGTGTGATGTTGTATCTGACATGGTAGTGCCTAACCTAGCTGTGAGGACAGCAACTGATGTGTAATGTGCTGTTAGGCAGACATAGTAGTACGGCATATGATGTGGCGTAGTTCTCCATTGATGAATGTGGTGTCTCATTGTAGGCTCAAGCAATACATATATGCTTAGTGAGTGGTACTGCAGGTGAATACATTGCCAATATGAACTGTAGTACTACCTAAAGCTGTAGGGCTAAACAGCACAGTATGGTGTGCGTTCACATTGCTTGAAAACACTGCCATGTGTTGCCTGTAGTCTGCACAGAGAACAGACTGCAGGCATAAGGGTGTGTAAGTAGTGGTACACAGCACCATGTGGACACAGGTAATGCTCATCTGTGTTGGCATACAGTGGTGCATTGTATGCTTGCCTGATGTGTGTGTGTGATTATGCCTGTACAATGGCTGCAAACGTATGTGTGTTACAGGGTTGACGTGTGTATCCAGCAACATCTATAGTCTGTTACAGCAGTATGCCACCTATAGTAACAACTGGACACATCTGTTAGGCAGGGCTATGGCATCAATGACTAGGGTGTTTGATTGGTACTACTGTACCTGTACTTTACATCCATTGTAATGGATGACATCTCTGTTTGTGCATTGGTATGATATACACCCCTGTCTTGAGGTTGTGCAATGTGTCACATACAGTGTGTCGGGTACTGTTGTATAATGGTGTAATATATAAAGTCTGCTAGGCAGTGTTAGTTAGTTGTGGCCTGAGAACCAACACGTGTTAGTGAACGTATGTAACCACTGACAGACAATAGGATGGTATAAATGTCAGTAAAGTGATATCTGTGGGCAAAGGTGTAAAGTGTGCCACAGGACACTCCCACACAAATTGTTCATATCTTTTTCAGCCAGATGGCCCACCAATGAAATCCATCTTACACTGCAGAAGAGGAAGAGGTGATACTCAACAGCTTTTTGCAGCAGTACACCATGCTGTTCTCCAGAACCAGCCAGCACCAGCAGGAGTGGACTGCACTGTGGCAGGAGCTTGTTAGTCAGGTAAATGACATAGGCATGCATAACTGGACATATGAGCAGGTACACCATCACTGCAGTGATTTAATTAGATAAGTCCGGCGGCGTGCATCTGATATCCAAAGACAGCAGCTTGCTACAGGTGGTGGGGTGGCCATACATCCCCCCCCACCAGAGCAGAGGAGCTGCTCCTAAGCATGGTGGCTCCTAGACAACATCCAAAGCAACCTCTGACATGTGTTGTAATGGAGGCTGGAGCCACCCACCACATCCACCTGCAGCAAGCAGGTAATATGCCCTATCTGTAGACTACAGTTAACTGTATTGTTAGAATATGTGTACGTGACATGTGTACTGTGTTTTTAGCAGTTCCTCTGCCTACTGTTGTGCAATAAGTATAGTTTGTATAATATCCCTACACCTGTGACTGTTGACTGTTGTTGTACTGCAGTTCAGCATACCCACTGTAGCAATGGCACAGTCGTGGCCACTGATGAACCCTCTCATATTCTCGTAGGTCCCTTTGGTGTGATGGCAGTGCAGCCAATCCATGATGGTGAGTGTGTTATACCTGCAATGTTGGTAATGAAATATGCATGTCATAGGTGAGGTGTAGGCCATGTACACGTAACACACCTATGCATAATGCATGCTGTGCATGTTTGCTTTGAGGCGCTGCATAGTTCGGTAATGTCAGTAGCTTCCTCAATGACATGCAATACACAGAGCATGACACACAGTTGTGGCAACCCTGTACTGCACATTGGATAGGCATCGCTGCATCACCTGTACACCATATAAGACATTTACCACATGCAGTACGCAAAGTCTTGCTACATATGGCATAACCACACACCCACTGTAAGGTCACATGTCAGTATCACACATGTCAACCACACACACATGATGTATCTCAGGGGTAGAGGCCTATCATGGGGCTGTACAAGAGTCTTCACCACATAACACAGTCATGTTAGGCAATGCTCCCTACTGGGCGCCTCATACACCCATGTACAATGTGGCTGTATAATAGTGAACATATCCATGGCAACGCAGTTCAGGTACAGCATGCTAGGCGGTGGTCTGTCACATAGTGGTAGCCGTGAGTGACCACAATAAGCATGATGATGATGATGCCACATGATACTACACCCCATCCAGTTACAGTGACCACAGTACTACACATAGCAGTCTTTGCTGTGCACCTCATTGTTCTGTGTGTGCAAACATATGCACCTAAACGCACCATGCATAGCATGTTATTTGTGTGCTTACATATGCTAGTATACACATTTTGTACAATAGCCGCCATCTGTACAAAGTGTCACAAATATGTCCTGGAATGCTATTGGGTGTATAGGTCACATGACACACCTTGGGTATATGTGTGGAGTTTAATGTTGCAGTCATGTAGCATGCCATGTCATGGCTGGCAACAACATATCTGCAATATGTCCCACACGCACCAAAACCACTGTGCAATGTCCATGTCATGCATTGGGATCCCTTCACATCTACATGCACCACTCATCCCATGTCTGTACATTGCCGGCATTTGTTACACCTGTACCCACTATTATGTGATATGGACACAGACACTGTCATCACACATGTCAATCTATGTGTCACACAGATGACACATGCAACCATGGTATGTATACCATTGAGTGACGGTGCACATTACATTGCAGAGCAGGTAATACTTGCACAGCAATGTAGTGTCCATGTACACACTGTGTTCCAGGGTGTAGCCAATCACTGCACAACTACACACATGCATCAAAGCCATGTATAATGTCATTAGAAAGGGCTGTCTACACTCGCACTGCATGGTGTTGAGCAACACATGGTCTGCCTGCTGACACACGTGTGGTGACTGTTTCCCTTGGGATACTGTCACCCACCATCACCCACTAATGTGTATGTGTGTGTGTGTGTGTGTGTGTGTGTGTGTGTGTGTGTGTGTGTGTGTGTGTGTGTGTGTGTGTGTGTATGTGCTGTGGTGAGTGGTTTATTCCTGTGCATGTGTGCATGTGTTCATGTGTGCATGTGTTCATGTGTTCATGTGTGCATGTGTGCATGTGTTCATGTGTTCATGTGTGCATGTGTGCATGTGTTCATGTGTTCATGTGTTCATGTGTTCATGTGTTCATGTGTTCATGTGTGCATGTGTGCATGTGTGCTAACATCATGTACAGATTGTAAAGTGTGTTTCCTGTCTTCCTTCCACAGGTGCTGTGTTTGGCGAGGCTGAGTGTAGCAGGGAACCTGATGTCACCGCCACTAATAGTGGAGATGATGAGACATGTATTGTGGCACAGGAAGGTCTGACAGAGTCTGTTGTTGGTCCACCAATCGACAGTACACAGCGGTCAACCCCATCTATGCGCACACTCATACTGCCAATACATCCCTCGTCACCAATGGCCGTAGCTGAGGGACAGCATACAGTTGGCATTGACCAGGAGAGTGTGGTACCTATGGCACATGCATCCCCTCACAGCAGCCATAACCAGAGTACAGGAACAGTACCATATAGGCGGATGTACAGGGGTTCTCGGGGGAGCACCACTGGTTGTACTGCCCCTGGCAGATGTGCCACCAGAGGTATTTCAACCTCCAGTATGTTCCGGGCTGTAATGCAGGCACAGGCACGTATGGAACGGTACACCCGACAGGGACTAAGGGTGCAGAGGGCCCATTACACTGCTATCAATGACAGCATCCGTGACCTTGCCAGTGACATCCGGAATTACACTGAGGTCATTGATAGCCATTGGAGGGAGACATTAGATGCCCTCAACAATGTGGTAGCCATGAGCCAGGACCGTGCAGGAAGGATGAGAGGCCAACGCGGATGCATGCCAGCTACAGCATCATCTGGCATCCGTCGTGGATGGACCACAGACCACAGCCATTCCCGTAGTGGCAGTACCAGCCCCAGCAATGCTGGTGCTGGCCTGTCCCTTGACCGTCCTACTAGACCACATGCACATGGCACTGGCCAGCCCCAACAGGGACATGGGTCCAGTCATCATACCTCTGCCTCTGATGATAGCACCCAGTCATGGTTGGTACCCTATACTGCCCATAGCACCCCTGCTAGGCACAGATCCGGTGTCCATGGCCGGAGACAGTGATCTGTACGGCCTAGCAGGTACAGTCTGTGGCTGTCCCACAACCACCCATATATGGCAGCCACATGGTGGAGTTGTGTGCATGCAAACACACACACATTTACCATACAACTAGGGCTCATGCATACATGCACACATTACATCAACATTGACCCATGCAGTACTGTTGTCCCACACACACACACACACACACACACACACACACACACACACACACACACACACACACACAGACATGCCGATTGGATGGGTCAATGTCGGACTCTGGCAAACCTACAACACACCCTGTGCATATGATGACACCTGTGCCACCTCCTGTCATCTGTCACATTGATGCAGGAATAGGCTAACATGATTCTGATGCACAGGGTGACATACTAGCAATGTAGCAATAGTAGCAAGTTGCCAACAGGAAGGTGTACTGATATCCTTGTAGGTATATCTGAGTAGGCATTACGCACCACAGCTCTGATAGTCATTGTAGCATTGTTTACACCAGTGTTAGGTCTGAGTATGTATTGTCCTCCCATGTGCCACTTGGATGGAGTGTATTGTGTTGACAGCATGTGTTAGTGAGTGGACAGTATGTGTGTGATGTGTACATTACAAATTAGCAGGTGTACATCTGTGAACATGGTGTGTGCGCACTATCTGCATGTACGTGCATAGTGGACACGTGGGATGTAAGGCATACCCTGTTCTATACATTGTTAACATGTCATGGTATCTTTCGATGGCCAGTATGCATTCTACTACAGATATGTACTAACATGGATACACATGTGTGTATGACATGGGTTGGCAGTATGCTGTGGGTGATACCGTTGATATCTGTCAATGATCTGCAGTCTGGCAGTATACACCACCTCAACAGCATGACTACAACCAATCATTAGATGATGTCCTGACAAATGACTCACAGTTGTGGGGAACTCAGTAACAGTTGTATCCTTCCAGTACTATGCTATGACAGTAACCAGTGGTATTGACCGCCACACGTTCCTGGGACCACACCTGTGTGGCATAAAGCCCTTATTGGTACATGCAAACATACTAGGGATATGTCCATCCACATCTGGTAATGCACGCAGTGGCCTACACTGCATTTCCCGGATGGGACGCATATCCTACACAAGGGTATCATACAGACAGATACCTGTTGTCCAATACATGCTGTATAGCAGTATGCCGTCTATGGCATGGTCATCCACATTTACTATACAGATTATCCCGACAGAACCACATAGGTAGTTGCCCTGAACATGTATGTTGGGTACCAATGTGTACAGACAGACACGTTATGTAATCTGTCCCTTGGTATGCACATATCCATAGGTATTGTGGGGTCCCTCTGTGTTTCACATAACACATTAAAGGCCTGCATGCATATCCACAGGGCTATTGCACACCTATCATGACTGTCCATTATTGCCAGTCATTGTTGTGTATGAACATGTTTGACATATACCCCAGCAATTGCCCTCACTCACAGTCCTCTACAGTATGTGTCATGGATGTGTGTGGCAGGGATGTCCTTGGCCACGGGCACTACATTGGCCGGTCTTGACGCAGACATACATATGTGGCCTATGATCTGAGAAGCAGCGGCACAATCTGTCAAAGGTTACAAATGTATTCATGTAGTATGCAGGCTTCACACCTATGTACTGATTGAGGTCACATGTACACAAATCCATTTGACACATAGATACCCGATGTGTGCAATGCACATACTGTTTGAAACATTTGTCATACCGTTATAAAAGCAAAACCCACACTGCATTGACCATGTGGCACACACACGTAGTGCTTGCAGGACTCAAACCCCTACCTGAATATGTTATGACACTAGTGAGATGCACATTAACACGACGCGTTATTTGCTTTACTGGGTGCATTCTTTTCAAAAGCTCTATTTGTAGGATGCTGCCATCATCACACTTGGCAAAGGAGGATTCACCACTCCTACTCTATTTCCACAGTCTCCAACAAGGCCACTCTTCTCATAGCCAATCTCACACAGTCAGCAATTGCAGGAGTCAAACCCCTACCTAACTATGTTATGACACTAGTGAGTTAGGCATTAACACAACATGCTATTTGCTTTACTGGGTGCATTGATTTCAAAAGCTCTATTTGTAGGATGCTGCCATCATCACACTTGGCAAAGGGGGATTCACCACTCCTACTGTAGTTCCACAGTCTCTGAAAAGGCCACACTTCTCACATACACACAGTCAGCAATTGCAGGATTCAAATCCCTACCTAACTATGTCATGACAATAGTGGGACATGTATTAACATGATGCGCTATTTGCTTCACTGGGTGCATTCATTTCAAAAGCTCTATTTGTAGGATGCTGCCATCATCACACTTGGCAAAGGGGGATTCACCACTCCTACTGTATTTCCACAGTCTCCAAAAAGGCCACTCTTCTTACAGCCAATCGCACACACACACTCAGCAATTGCATGAGTCAAACTCCTACCTAACTATGTTATGACACTAGTGAGTTAGGCATTAACACAACGCACTATTTGCTTCACTGGGTGTGTTTATTTCAAAAGCTCTATTTGTAGGATGCTGCCGTCATCACACTTGGCAAAGGGGGATTCACCACTCCTCTGTATTTCCACAGTCTCCAAAAAAAAGCCACTCTTCTCACAGCCAATCTCATACACACACACACACACACTCAGCAATTGCAGGATTCAAACCCCTACCTAACTATGTTATGACACTAGTGAGATACGCATTAACACGATGCACTATATGCTTTACTGCATGGTCTCTATTCACATGCTATGTTTGTAGGTTGCTGACATCAGACTGGACATGGTTATGTATGTGCACGTAGTGTTAAGCAATCCCACCAATGAACCTTGTGGGTCAGCAGGTGTGAACATCTGGAACAGGAATACACAATTCATACCTGGTGTGATCTATCTGTGGACATATTACCATTCCTTCATATGACAATACATATTCATGCAGGATTGTAGGTTTTGTGGATACCACATGTGTCTATGATGTTGCTAAAGGGCTATTCAAGGTCTATGTGGGACCTGTGTTGCTCCTGTCAGTGATGTTTGTCCTGGGTGTCTGCCTTGCAAGATATCCAGCATGTTTGAGGAACATGATGTGCTCATTAACATACCACAGATGTTTGTGTTGTGTGTTTATCAGTTTACAATATCTCTGTTCCTGACTGCAATCATGATGGACTCCATGGACTAGCATTTTGGACTTCATAGGCTTATAGGAATATAGTTCCCATGGTGTGTTGTGCACCAACACTTATGGGGTGTGACACATGTTGCTGTACCACATTCAACGGTTTGGGATCCTGTAGGGAGAGTGAGGCTCAACAGACTGTTCAGGTGCAGTGTCTATTTGTCCTGTCGTTCACTTATGACACATATGGGGAAACATTGTTATCCACGTGATGGGATTCATTTGGCATTGTGGGGACCAGTTTACACATTCTACATGTGTTATCTCCTGGTATGATGTTAGGCCCTTTTGTCACTGTGAGGTGGGTATGTATGTATGGGCCTGTCTGACAGGATGTTGACATTGTCAGTCAGGTACAGTTGACCCTGACTCAGGACATATATGACTGTACATTGATATTTCTCACCTAGCTAATGGAGGTGTAATGTTTCTGTCTGTACTCCTTTGCAGAATACCTTTCCAGAGCAACAACAAACCTGAACACTAAAACCCTGTTATACTCTTACACACTTGACACACTACTGATTCTTTGTGATCAGTCAACAGTGTATGTCATCATCATCATATCCTGGCATGTCCACAGGACAGTTTTGTGTGTACTCTCCAGTCCAGCTGGTGCATATTGGAAGTCTGACGCATTGCTACAACTGCCTTATGTACACAGGTAACACTGTCCTCCTAACAACAAAGTCAGATATCTGTGGAAGGTGCAACTGTATAGACGGACAGGAGGCTGAGCTCTCCCAGGCCATGACTGGCACAGTCTATCAGGTGGTGAAGGTAACCACACACACCACAAATACAGTCACATATGCACCTATGACAACAGCAAACCGTATGCATTGACACACAATGACATACTTGGAGCATCTAATTATACTCTGCCTAAGCAGCTGAGACATCCAAAGCAGACACACAAACTACTGATAACACACAACCATACACACATATCATCACAATGTTCACAACGTCATTGTGCCACACAGTCACTGCCCTCAGGCATACACAGCACACCTCATACAACTGTATTATGTAGTGTAATTGTCGGTCCCAATGACATCCCACTCACCAGGCTGAACAAGGTGAAGGTCACTTTATGCTGTGTGTTGGGTGCCAGGATATGCTGCATGACACATGCACTGTTGTTAGTCCACTGCAAGTACAAATATGGCTCCATCATTGAGCATTCCGGTGTGTAGACACTCAGACATTCCTCCCTGGACTACACGACAGGAGACATAGAGGGGCTCTCTGATCATGTAGGCCAGGACAGTATGACTCTGACCTTGTGTAGCATCTTACCCTCACCAAGTACTATGTCACAGTATACAGATGACTTGATCATATGTAACAGTTGCCTAACATATTTTTGTCATTCACAGGGTATCCAGTGTCTGTCAGCCTGGGATTACATGCTCAACATGCTATGTACATTCGTTATGGACGCCATGCAGCTGTCACCCCTAGGCTTTCACAGACTGCCTTAGGCTTTTGACACACACATAGTGGCTGTTTGGAGCAAGGGTCAGATGACATAACCACAGCCATAGACGTTACAGGGTACAGGAAACGGAGAGTGATGGTGCTCAACAACTGCTGTCTAACCCTCAGAATGCATGCACTCAGGACTCACATTAGTATGGCATCTGTCAATATATGTGCAGTAACAAACACCTGGTTTGGGCTCACAAAAGCACAGCAGCACTAACATGTTTTATGTCATACCATGTTTTTCAGACACAGGACTCGGTCTGGACAACAACAATAGGGGGGGATTCCATATACATCATTCATGCACACCTCTCCTGGTTGGTAGCAGTACACAAAGCATTTGGGAACGTACATGTGCAATTGAGAGTGTTCATAACTGCATTTCGGTTTGTAGACTGTTACAGACCACACTCCCAAACATGGGCACAACAGGCGTTATTCCTGGGAACACTGGGGAATGTGAAGGTCTCACCAAACACCATTATATTGTGTGACTTCAAATACACAAACATTGACTGGGTATACTACTCAAGCAGTGACACCCTCACACAATGGTTGCTAAGATTGTTACACTCAACTGCTAGGGCAGACCTGGTCCACACACCCACAGGGGGTTATACATGTGGTACCTGATCATCACACACATGGAGACTCTATGTTCCACAACAGAGATATACCTGTAATTGTTGTGTTCAGAACATGCATTCATCTCACTAGACGTACATATCACATACACACACACACATCCTATGTGATCTCAGTGACATACTTCTCATGAGCAAACATCAGACTTGTACAAACTGAGGTGGTATCCCTCCATGACCCTGGGACAGAGTCAGTCATGGCTCAGACTACTACATACTTTACAAGCACATTCTATGGACAGCTACTGGAATTCATGGATCATGCTATACCAGATAACTACAGGACTCACTCCTCCAAAGGCAGGGGACCTGTCTACTGGACCATGGCCATTACTGAGCTGTACATGGACAGGGGGAGGCCACTATATTTTGGAGCACAATCACAATCTGGAAGGCATCTCTGATCAGTACTATGGTATAGCTACGATCAGGTGTTGATTCATTTAAGGCCCACTTCTACCGGACACTTGCGGCAGACACTGTGGAGAATCACAAGGCCTTATTTAGTTATGTCAGGGACCTGTGTGGGAACTCACAGATATGCTGTGAGTTACTGCATACTTACAAATGATACAGTGAACCCACTGACATTGCGAACATCCTGGGCAACAGGTTCAGTGGGAATGATTCCCTGCCATCTTCCCTGCAGTGCACATGTCCATCACAACAGGGTGTAGCCTCACTGACATCACAGATGGATGTGTGTGCTTCCCTCTCCATAGCAGACAACACAGCATCAGTGGGACCAGATAGTGTCCCATACTGTGACATACATGAGATTCATGACAAACTTCACACTCACATTATGTCACTGTTCAATATCACAGTTACTACAGGATGTGTACCCATGGAATGGCTTACAGCTACGGTGTACCCGCTACACAGTGCTGGTGCCACAAGAGGCCCTGGACATTATCACAATATATACCTAACTATCCTGGTCTGCTATGTTATGGAGTGTATCATCATGGAACACATACACATACACATTATGAACCTACTGTCACTGGATCCTACACAATTTGGTGTTGTTGTGGCCATATCTTGCCTCTTGCAGATGTCTGATGTCTTTAAACAGGTAACAGGCCCATAGAAGTACACAAGGTTGTCCACACAGCCTACCTGGAGCTCGCACACTCCTTCTACACAATACCCCACTTGGCCTTTACACATTAGATCACCGGATTCAATATCTACACATATGTCACATTCTGGATTTCTAACTGGATCATGGATAGCACACACATGGTCAGTATTGCATGTGTCATGTCTGACTATACACCAGTTACACGTGACATCCCACAGGGCTCAGTCCTGGGACCTCTCTTGTTCTGTATATATTTCTGATACATACTGGCTAACACAGGGGGAATATGGATGACCATGTTTGCAGATGGCTGCAAACTGTGTGCCATATTCGAATCCACAGCTGGCACAGGCATCCTCAGAAAGGGTCTCACAGAGATGACTGACTGGTGCTAGAGCCATGGCCTACAGCTACCTTACTTTAGATGCATAGTCATCACCTTTGGCAGTAACATAGTGCACACACATTACCACATAGGTGATGTTACATCACGTTCAGTGTGTGTGGTTTGTGATTTGTGGACATGAATATTTAGTACTCTTGCCTTTGACATTCACGTTGCCAGTGTTGTTGGACACACCTTCTACTTAGGCTACCTTATCCCATACAGTTTTACATCCAGATCAGGTGGGGTCATTGTGACCCTGTAGTTATCTAGCACATGCTTGGATACAATGGCCCATTTTGGATGTACCTTACCCAACACCTGCAGTGACTGGAATGTACACTGATTTACATACCAAGTGGATCTAGGGACTCACACAGATGGTATGCACAGTTTGGCTATGGTGACCCCGGCTCTCCTCAGTTGTTTACTGCCTACTTGGATGCAGTCTGCACCTTTTCTTTGATGCCATGTCCATCACAGCATTGATGGACAGACTCCACATGAAGATATCACAGTCCCTTACAGCTACATGCTCCAGGGACAGGTACATGAGCAATGATGTTAATAGGACATGCTGGAGGGGCATATTACCATCCCAGAGGCTCCACTCACTCAGGAATGTGATCACAGTACCACATATGCACAGACCCACGCTGAACACCTACAGGTGACATCTTCACAGGTGGACGGGTGTTCGTATGTTTAGCCCTGGGATATGTTATGGGTCCTTGCTAGACAGAGGCAGAATGACATGAACATATGTGTGATATCTTGTGTGGCCTACTATTGGCAGGCACAGTCTACTGATCTAGCATGATTGCAGACTACAAACACACTGTGGCTAGGCTTCTATATACCCTAGGGCAGATAGCCTAGTGTCAACCTCAGAACCTATGCTAATGTTCAGGATGCACATTGTTCAGTGAAGGTACTGGTTGCAGGTTTTGTTTCTTCTTTGCTTTCCACTTCCTATGAACAACCTAGGTTTCTGCATTACATATTTGATTGTGACAGTATTTCACTATTTTATATTGTGTCCGTTGTCATATCACTGTGTGCACATAGTGGATTGGTGAATAGTGCAAGGTTCCTGGGTTGACACTTGCAACTGTGGGATATGTGTTGCCCACTGCTGTACTCAGATTTTACCTAAGTGTGTGAGCATGCCCAGTTCAGACTTTCAGTGTTTTGTTGCCTGACATTTGTCTCATAGTTTCAAGTGTGTGAGCATGCCCAGTGTGACCGAGCAGTATGTTGCTGTCTGAGGTCCACTACGTTTGTTGCTGTGTGTGAACATTACCAATATTAACATTTATACTATTTGTGTGTTGAATATCAGGTTCTATTATTACTGCAGGCCTCACCTTTGTGTCTTGACTTGACAGGGATTATGCTATGCATGCAGGGTTTCCATTAGATACTTAGCATTGATTTATCAACATTTTCTCATGCAAGCTGACCATTGACATACTGTCATGGTTTAGTGGTCCTGTTCTCTGACTATAGTGCACTGTATCTTGGGTTTGAGGACAGTCACTGCTTCATATTTTCATACATGGCAGAACAGACTGCTTCAAGGAAAGTGAAGCAAATATGTACCTGTTAACCTGCTTTTGATGAACTATACACACATTTGAACAGACTTGCAGAACATTGCTCAATGTTGCCCAACATTGCTGGACAGTGCACAGTATTGCTGAATGTTGCCTGTTGTTGTGCTGCTACTTAGTGTGTGCTATTTTGTTCACATATACTACATAGTGGTGACAGCTGTTTAGCAGTGCTTTATATTGCTTAACACATAGCAATCATGCCTCTGGTGGTGCTGCAGGGCTGTCTATGTTGGATTCACATTTTACACTCCCTATACATGTTTGTTAACAGGTAGTGTCAAGTTAGGCATCGCTTTTACTATATGTGTGAGTCGGAGGGAGGTATCATTTCCAGGGTTCCTACTGAGCCAGTGTATATGCTATGTGTTGCCTCTTTGCCAAGGCCAGGGCATACTGGGCACACCTCCTTCTGCCTACTGAGGCAGGCTCAGGATGTTAATCCTCCGAGTCACGCTCTGCCTGTGATGGTCTTGGCAATGGTGGGGGGCTGTTGTGCCTGGCCCTATGCTGCTCCTGCTGCAGCTGTTTTCACAGGATCATATTGTGTAGCATAGCACATACCATGACTATTTGGGTACATGTAGTTGGTGAGTACTGCAAGGCTCCACCAGATGTGTCCTGGCACCGGAACCGTGACTTGAGCAGCCCAAACACACACTCGATTACATTTTGTGTTTGTGCGTGTGCCTCATTATGGCATTCCTGTTCAGGCATGTGTGCATTTCTGATGGGTGTCATCAGCCACGGCTCAAGTGCATATCCAGCATCCCCCACTAGGTGACCATGGGGGATGTCCCCATTGGCAAATGTCTGGTACAGCTGTGTCAGATGCCAGATATGGGAGTCATGGTAGCTTCCAGGGCAGCTAGCACACACATTCATTATTATGCCCTGGGCATCACACATGACCTGGCAGTTGATGGAGGGGTAACCCTTGCGGTTATAGTAGACCCTACCCTGCTCACCGGCTGGTGCTTTGATGTGAATGTGCATGCAGTCTATTGCACCCACTACCTCAGGGTATTCCGCTATTTGCTGGAAGAGACGCATATTGCTGGCCAATACCTCATGGGAATTGGGAAAATATACATGATCACCGACATGTGCTGCCATGGCATTCAGGAACTGGTGCAGTACCCTAGATGCTGATGCCTGTGAAATCCCCATCATATCACCAGTTGGTCTCAGGAATGTACCTATTGCTAATATTCTTAGGCCAACACATACCTTGGTTTCTACTGGGATGGGTTCCCCTCTGTTGGTTTTGTGTGTGAGGTGTGGCCTGCACAGCTCAACAATTTGCTGCATGAGGTCTCTGTCCACTCTATAGCGCTCCACTATCTCCAGCTCATGTAGCCCCTGGTAGGTTACCCTGGGCCTGTACAGTCTTCTCCATCTCCTTACTGTGGGTTGCTCAGCAGCATTAGCATTGTCACCACCCACAGCATGTTGCATATGTCACCTTATGACAGCAATGGCATCCCCTAACATTTCTTTGTCTCAGTAAAGCTTTTTCAGTTTTCACTTCTATTAGCTTACTCCAGTATTGCAGGATGTCTGAGAAAACATACTGGAATGTTTTTTGCTGAGTTTTAAGTGCTGGGCTGGGCTGGGCTAGTGTACTGCCTGTGTAATTGGCTGATTCTGATTGTTTTCACCTGCTAGCTCTGCTAGTACTCTCTGCTTTACTTCCTACTATTTGTTGTGCTTCCTTTTCCCTTTCTGTTTCCTCAGGGGGCAGCGCCACGCAAACATGCGCACACCACCTCACACACGCACACACATGCTTACACGGACTAAAATTTGCTTATTCCTGTTAAGACGCACGCACACCGGCGCAAAATGCTTAAAACTGTTTACACAGCCTTACATATGCTTACTCACGCCTACACGTGCGCACACACACTTACACACACGCACACTGTCTTACTCAGGTTTACTGGTGTGCACACGCGTGCATGCACGCTCAACAAGAAACTTTGGTGTTATCCACTGCATGCACCTTCGGTTTCTTGACTTTACCTGACCTACCTGTTGACACACCTCTTTCACTATTATGTAAATGTAAGCTGCCACTTGTCACTCTGCTCCAATGAGATGCACTCCTTTCATACATACCCCCCTGGTGATGTCACCTATCTTCTACTCTGTTACTCCCCTTATCCTACTCCTACACTCCACTGACTGTGCTCATTTGCTATGTGAACATGCGATTCACTATCATAACTCTCATTTGCATAGGATTGCCTACTAATGCTTAGTTACATCTCTTAGACTGAGCTTCCCCCCTTAGCAACCTCTACTCGGTGGCCATGTTGTCTTCAGCCTACCATTCACTTGCATTGTAATTTCATTTTAGCTATGAAATCCACATTTCTGGATCTTAAGTATTCATTTTCTGCTTTTTAGGGTGCAGTGCATTTGCACGGCGCTGCGCTATGGTTAAACCCCGGAGATCGGGATTAAAAAAAAAAAAAGTTTATTTTTATTTTTTTGCATCACTTCTCATTGGCAATGGATGTTTTTTTGTCCATTGGCATGCTTCCTCCTGTGAATGCATGCTTTTTTTACTGCTGACACGGCTCCGTTTTGCTATTTGCAGAACCGTACTCAGTTATCAACTGAGCACATTTCTGCAGATAACACTACTCCTACTTGGACAGGTTCAGGTTTTCTGGATCACAAATTTACCTCATTTGCATGGATTTCACCTGCAATTGAGGTAATTTGCATATCCCAGCCCTGTCCGTGTAGGACTAGTTTAGGGAGCTCAGTTGCAGGCCCCTGCCGGCTGTTCCTGGATTGCTCGGCAGACATGTTGGCTTGCTGGAGTCTTACTCTAGTCTTAGACTCCGTGCAAGCCTTCATGAATCCGGCCCACAGTCTTTTAGCAAAATGAATAGAAATCTTTTAACCTTTTTAGAGTTCCTGATAAGTATGCTGTAAGTCCAAATCATGGTAGTTATTTTCCACTGTTCTCAGGCATTATCTCATAATTTCATTATGGTTTTCAGTTTTGTTCACTTGCTAGCCAAGAACTTGGTTGTGCAGAGTCAGTATTAATGTTTATGGAAAGAGATGATCCATAATTTATTTATTTAACATTTGTTGATCAAAAAAACTCCAACTAGGACAGAACCTATTTTCAGCAGAGGCCCAGGGAGAAATGCTCCAGACACGTATTTGGAATGTGGGAGGAAACCGACACAAACTCAGGTAGGATATGCAGACTCCACACAGAAGTCACCTCAGCTGAGAATTAAACCAGAGAACATCATGTTGTACGGTGACAATGTTAGCTGCTTTGCAGCATAATTACAAGCAATGTTTTTATGAAAAAAGATAAGGATAGATTTTATAATAGTTTGTAAGTAAATATATTCCCTCTCTATTCCATGACTTGAGGTGTACAGGCATGATTCTTTCATTTCCAGTATTGTTCTCCCAACTACCAGATGTGAAGGCCATGTTTTAGCTTTGAAAATCATGGTGATCACTTAGTTAGTTGGGCATTACAGACTTAATAAGATAACAAAGTGTAATATTGGTTATAACAAGGTGAGTTATTATTGCTGAAGTTATTGCAGAAGTTATTGCCTGACTGAGTTGTATTAGACCTTGTAGGAAGTCTTTCCATCTAGAAAGTTGTGTAGGTGGGGTTTTCACAGGCCTCATTAAGTTGAAATTAGTCTTGTTATAGTATATTGTTCTCGAGAAATCCAGTAGAGGATATGTGTTTCTAAATCTGGCCAATAATGTTTAGTGATGCAGGTGTACAGAGATATAAAGAGCCCAAAAATGTCATCACTTATTTCTGTCAAGAAGTAATATGTTTTCTTTTTTTAATTTTTAACTTCATGTATAATCTGTGGGTGGTTAGCAAGGGTAAGCTCTTGTATATAGGAGGGATATTTTTCCTGGTCAGTAGTAGTACACCAACATCAATTTTACTTCCTGATCTATATGTTTGCATTGAAATGATTGTTAGATGAAGTTGTATAGGCAGGAATCATATTTAAAACATGATTCAGTCACAAGCATGATGTCAGATTGTCCATTCATTAACCAAGCTTCAAATAGTGCCAATTTGTTATTCATACTGTTAATGTTTATTAAGCTTAGTTTACACTTGTTACAAGAGCCATTATGACTCTTTGAAAGATTTTGAGAAGGCTGCTAATGTATTAAAGTGTAAGTTGTATATGAAATTAAAGTATAATTAATACAGATGTAGAATATAACTTTGGTAGAATGTTTTGAATATATGTATGGAACATATGTGCTTGTGAAGGAACACCATACAGATCCAAAATCTTTATGGATTATGCGAGATTAAAAAATACATATTCTCAGTCTACTGATGTCTTGATACAAATTGTGTTTTTACAGGTTATTTTGTCCAGTTCCGAGATAATGGTACACATTACAGTGATCAATGATTTACAAGTAGCAGAGATGTTATTAGTATGCAGATGGCTGTACTTCTTGGCAGCATTTTCTTTGCATGGCCTATGGTGGTCATCGTTTCCTAAGTTGGATAAAGTGGATAACTAGAGGGAGAGATTAAGGGTTGAATGAAGAAGCAGTTAGCAAACTTTTCTGTTAGAGCTAGGACGACCCACATTTAGTACAGAATGTTTGATGTAGGGGCTTCAATGGAGGAGAAGAGGTGCAGGAAAACCCAAATGGTTTTAGTTCTTTTGTTGGTGGAGTTGATGGAATAAGTACATTACAAGATAGACTGTAATGATCTAACAGCTAGTGCAATGGAAAGTTGTAGTTTAATTCCTTAAACAGCTGCTAGTGTATATCATAACTATAATGTACTATTAACTTCCTAATATATAGAAAATTAAGTGTTATGCACTACCTGCCACAGAGTGCAAGACAGGGCTGTGGTTGCTCTCACTAGTGAATTCCTACTGATTAGTGTGTGCATGTTGGACTATCAGGAATGTAGTGTATAGGATGAGCAGATGGATGCAAATGGGATGGAGGGAAGGTTTTATGACAGAAAGGAATAAAACAAACATAAGGAATACATATAGTATAGGGAAGCAAATTACACTAGTTTAGGCTTACTATAATTTAACTATCTCCCACCTAGTAAATAGAAGATGTTGAAAGTTAGAAGAGAAAGGGTCTTAAAAGAGCTGAAAGCTAGAGGGAGTAAAGATGGTAATAGAGTGATGTATAAAGAGCAAATCTCTTATGGGAGGGAGAGGTAGGCTTATGTAACTGTGTTTCATGACCTGACACCTAATGCAAAGCTAGAGCTGAAAACTAAAAAGGGGGAAGGATTGGAAAGGAAGCAGGAAGATGAAAGTGTTGTGAGGAAAGGGGTGAAAGGATCAGTAAAAAAAAATGATGAGAAAAAATATTTTGGTGGATAGTGATATTTTTTATCCAATACAAAAGAGAGGGTTGGTAATGGGGTGAAGAAGGGAGACATTAAAATATATGAGTGGAAGACGGAAAAGTTAGTGTTATAAATGGTAAGCACCATTTGACTCTATGAGTCTATGTGCTTATGGAGATAGTGGTTGGTTGCAATGTATAGATGAGAAAAGTGGTCTAGATTATCTGATGAGTTGTAAGAAAAAGGGTGTGGCATATGGCTGATATGCTTTGGATTGGCTAGTATGTGTAATTAGAAGGGAACAAGAAAGAACTAGTAAACTCTGTCATAACAGAAGGTGTTCTTGTTTTTTTTTTATAGGAGCCAGATATGGCCTGATAGCATTGGATGGATGGATGGATGGATGGATGGATGGATGGATGGATGGATGGATGGATGGATGGATACATGCACTGGAATGGCTAGTGTGTTTAAGTAGGTGGGGGTGAGAAAGTATAAATAGCCTTGAGCATATGTCTGGAGTTCCTTTCAGAATGTGACTGTGCCTCCATAATGGCCTGAAACATACACCGATTTAACCGTGATGTGACACCTGCAACAGGTGGTGTTAGGACAGCAGGTCTCCTACGAGCATCCCTATAAAGCTGCATGTGTGGAACCTCACTAGGTCTTTGACTATGGCCAGTGTCTACACTCACTGGAGCCATAGTTACCATACTTTCCTGTTCAATGTCCTCACTCTGACTGTTCAATATCTGTGGCCTCTGGGAACTGAGTATGTGTAGGCATACTGACTGTGTGACGTGACAATGAGGGCAGAAGAGTGATGTCAACCTCTGGGACATATTCAGCCCCTGAAACCTTCAATTGTGTCTCACTGTGACCACCATTATCATCAGAGTCTGAAGAGACACTGACATCAGGTTGTGTAAACAACAGAGACCCCCGCCCCAGTCACCTGTGATAAGAGAGGAACAAGCAGTACATGCTCTGCAGTACTATGTTGCAATCAAGGTAGAGCTCTATAGACTGTTGGCACCATTACAGATCAGTTGAAATCCCAACCTCATACAGTAGGACAAGAGGAAGATTACTATCCCCACAAATAGCAGTAACCACTTGTAAATACTCTGTACACAGCAATCTCATCAGCAAAAATGAGCTACACTGTTGACATTTGTGAAGACTCTGCACAGTTGACACATATGGCAATCTGCAATGTCCTGACAATACTGTTGTATCTATCAGTGTGGTGTCACCTACAAGGCATACGTATGACTGTAACATGTGCACAGTCATAAAATATCTTTGCAGTTGGAAATCATGCCGACAGTACAGCACTCCAGGCAGCAGGCTTGGGATGAGACTTTAGGGATTGCATTTCTATAAACCTACATCTATAACAAAACAGTGTCATACTTAGCAGGAGCAGGACCATGGCCTTGTCCAATACCTGACGGATCTGTGTAAAGTAGATGGATAGGTAATGTCAGTACCACTTCATGTTGCACCACGACAAGGTAATACATCCATAGATCTCACATTTACAGTAGCTACTATGTTAATTATATCAGTCAACATCTGAGCAGGAGAGTCAAACTGCAGTTACACTCTTCTCCTCACAAAGAACACAGACCTGACACTCATGTAAGAGTATATACACCCTGACATACTGATTGCACCAGTTTACAATGGTGATCAAACTAAGCTTACCTACACGCTCATCTGCCATGGAAACTGTGGCACCCACATCCATGATGTATGGTGTGATGGATGCCTTGAGCTGTCTTGTGTGCCTAGGTTTGCCAGGAATTCCTCAGTGGCTGAGAGTGGTTGTTACACTGCAGGCCCTACAACAATGATGCCACAGTCCCTAGCTATATCTGTTGCTCTTCTGCATGCAGTGTTAATTATGTCCATTGTGCATTGTCGAATCTGCTCATATGTCCTGCTCTGACTACCTGTAGCATTCATTTCACGGACAAAGTCAGTTCACAATGCTGCCCACTGTTCCCTGTTTTGCCTTCCCCTGTACAGTAGGAGTTCATGGTGTTGCTGGAGGCTTTTAAGTAAAATCTCATTCTCCACATCGGTGAAATGTGCATGGCATCTTGGATACATGTGTCCTGAAAGACAGCAGAATGGGAACACATGTCAGGATCACATACTTGGAAGTCACTATGCAGAGATACAGCAAGAACAGAATGGCTGGCAGTATCCACTGCTTGCTCAGACATGTCATATTCCACAGTGTGCAAACATACCAAATGTGTGGATACAACTAAGATACTGGTGATAGCCAGCTATTTCCGTGTGTGCCATGACAGATACTGCTGTATGATCATACACCCAACACTGGAGTCTATTGTAGTGTGTTCCCCAGGGGCAACCCCCTAGATAATATGCCAAAAACAGCAGTGCCAAACAAATAGCAGTGTGCTAGTACAACCAATGTAAAGGGACAGTCCCAAGAGACCAGTGTGCCACATTCCACCCTTGATGTATTGTACATCCTTTGTAGTTGTAACAAATCTGGATATGAATGACATGTCATTATCACAGTTCTAAGAAAGCCTTAATTATGTAAACCCTTGTCCCTGTAAGTATATTCACACATCTATGTCCTGTTCTAAACAAAAAGGTTGCATACCTGCTGGAGTGCAAAACTCCTCCGTTGATAAGTGGCGATATTTAGGTTTTTGCAAATGCATGTTCTGTGTTCAGAAAGTCTCATAAAGAATGGTTCCCCATAGCTGGCATGCTTGCCATTTAACATGCTTCTGATTAGTAGATGATTGCCTCTTAATCAGTCTGTGATTCTGAAATTCTAATTGGTGGCAGCACAGCATATTTGCAGTATCATCAGCCAATGACATGTAAATACTATACAAGATATAAGGCCTCCATGTACATTACAAGCCCTTTATGATTTTTTTGTACTGGACATTACTGGGGTGAGGAGGTTACATCATTGCAGAGGGTAGGTCTGTCAAAGCTACTGTTACATAGAGATGTGTGTGATACAGGCTGCAGCTGCTGCTGCAGGTAATAGGCCTACGCAAAGAGTGTGAACACTTTGGAGGACAACATGCTGTAGGAGTGACTGTGGCAGCTGTGGCAGCCTTGAAGTAGTGGCAGAGCCAGAGTGAGGGTAGCCATTCTGCTCCAATTAAGACATGCATTTAAGGTAAGTATGTTAGGCAACGGCATCATTAACAGAGTACTAGGCTACATGTTTGTTGTGCCCTTGAGCAACATAGGGGACAAATATAACATTATGTCCACCATTTGGGCAGCTGCCAGGCCATGTGTCACTGTCTGTTTCTCATTTGGAATGTGTATACTGGCAGTCTTTTTACAAGCAGGGGCTTCATATGTGTATGTTAGTTGCACAGCTGTGCTAATCTGCACTGTGAGTTTGAAAGGATTGTGTACTGCACCCTAATAGTAGTGGGCATCATTTGCATTACCTGAGTTGAAATCCTCTGTGAAAGCATATTAATGCATGACATAACACTTTATGCACTTATGGTTTTGTTATATGGGTATGTGAAGCATGTTCCCATCTGCAGGCCTGTGACTTCCACCAGTGACAAGCAGACATTTCATTTGTAATGCATTGTGTGGATAATGAGTGCATGGCTCAGTTATTAATTGGTGGCTTCACAATAATGTTATTTAAATGCTACACACCACCAAATTTGAACCCAGGACTCTGTGTGGAAACATATACTACTTGCAAGGCATTTAACAGACTGAGCTACTGAGTCATTGTTACAGCAGGTGTATTTGGAAAATATAAGCACACACATGCAGGATATGACATACTATTTTACAGCCATCATTATGTGCATGGCTTTATATGGTTGCATTTCTGTACCAAGGTCCCTGTTGTACATGTATTTTGCCAGTGATTCCTTAGCAGGTGTATTTGTAAATGTTGCTGATAAAAGGGGACATTTACCTGCTAATAGAGACCTCACTTACATCAATTCTTGTGTGTTTGGCATTCTAGTAGTGTACTCTTGCACCAGACTGCAAGGTGCATTCCCAATTTTTGCGGTACTCTTTAAGCAAGTTTGTGAGATGCAGCAAGATGCACAGTTCCACTGAAACATGCTTTATGACTGTAACCTGCAATTGCTATGTTTTGCTTATACCACCTGTTACAATTATGGAGTGTGTGGCATGGCAGGTTAATACAGCACCCTACATGTGTGATAGTTGTGAATTTGAAGTAAGGGACAGGTGTTTATTTTGTAGATGTTTATTATTTAAAATGCATATGTCAACATAGCTCCATTTAGCTGAGCTTAGCGAAGCTGTGCAGTGTGGGGTATTAAGCAGCATCACAGTAAAAATATAAAGAAAATAAAAATGGGGAGATAGAAAAGTGGTGAAATGGGATGCAAGCAGGGGAGAAAACATAGTGAAAGGCAGGTATGTGCAGGAATGGTGTAGGAAAGAACCATAGCTATCCATTTCTTGTACAGCAACAACTGTACATTTTGACAGACTTTGTGGATGACTTTGGGCTCTAACCCCCAGATAGAGGAGTGGACAACATAATTTTACTGTTAAGCCAATTGGACCAAATGATGTGTGTCCAGTGGGCACATGTGTGAAATAGAGAGCTAAATATGGGACATACATTTTTTTGGGGACAGGTGTTTAAGGTGAGAGTGGGATGTTGGGGGGACATAGATACATGTGGAGGAGGTAAGTTGGGTAGGTAAGGAAGCCTTTGCAGACAGTCAAGATAGACAAGACAGAAGACAGTGGTAGTGTGTGACACAAGAGGGGTTAAACACTTTGGAAGGGGAGGGTGTTTTGGAATATCAGTCATATGTGCCTCCACAAGGTAGCAGCACGACTCACATCCCCAGCCATGGGACTGTCAACATTGCTCTGTCACTGTCCAGAGGGTAGCAGTGGTGGAGGGTGAGGTCTGGGGCAAGCCTTCCCCACCAGGGTTTCCAGCATGCTCTCCATCCAGTGCAGGCATTGTCCAAACCCACAGAAGATGTTACTGTGTACCAAACCTGCCAGTTCATCACTGATGACAACTCCCCCTCCATCACTGCTCCCAGACATGGGCCCATTCCTATCCTGTGGGATGGTAATATCCAACACCACAGGTAGTGCAGGGCAGCAGAAGGGGTACCACCAGGCAGGGTTGCAGATGTGCTGGGACCCAGTGCAACAGCTGGGGGAAGCAAGGTTGGCATATCACGAGCAACCATCCAAACTTGACAAGCTCTAGTAAAGTAGTTATAACAATAAGATAAAGTTAGTATTAACCAAACTAATGTTAGTAATAACAGAATGGAACATAATATTTATTAATCCAAATACATAAGGTATATTATCTGCTACAGAAGATTAGGTAACCTAACAATACATATGTTAACAGCAACCAGTATGAGTTAAACCATAATGGCCAGTAAAACAGCTAGTGTAACAAAATATGTTAATATTAAATCATAATAATAAATAATAAATTAATGAATATAAGGGGTGGGGAGAGAAAAAACATACCGCTAGTTACCTCACAGGTAATATTACTACACAGAGTACAACTACAAACATCTACAGGTGCGCAGTGTCAGTTGTGAGTACAATGACTACAATTCTTCTATAGGTAATGTAGCACATACATACCTCTCAAGCTGTTAGCATGGTACAGTATGGGCCAAGCAGTAACAAATGCAGGTACTGAACTACACAGAACAGTTTCACATAATGTGGACTTACATATCTACCCAGGTGTTATGTAAATGTTTTTGAAAATATATAGCATTCCAGGTAATCATTTATGTGGCAGTCATGGACCAGACAGATTAGACAGTTGTAATTACATTACAAGAAATCATGACAATTGAGGGGCATGTTTGTGTACATTAAGTAAACTAGACAGGCATCATACCTTAGTTGGCAGACATGGGTGTAGAACCCAATAGCTGTGACTGCAGGGGACATCTGGAAATGATGTAACAATTGACTGGAGCAACTTAGAACAGACATGCAATGACTACAGCCCTGTTGCAAATATTCAAACAAATGTATATAGGAAATCACAGTGCTGCTTAACACTTTATTGGTATTGCTGGTAATTATCTGTGAAATCTTCACACACTGTCTGCTCATAAAGTGGGCTACCTCAGCCATATATTTTTTGTTCTTGGAGTGAAAGCAAATGTCAGCATTATGTGACTTAGATTGGCATGGAGACAAACTTGACCCATACTATTACTTGAAAAAAACAATTTACAGAAAATTCCTTTTGCAGCATAGCGTTATTACAGTTTTACACTTGACTGCAGTGATAGTAGAATACACATGCAATTAATACAGCCATATTATTAAGACAGATTTATTTAGGAATCCACAATGCAGCTTAGCAATTTAATGGTATTGGTGATAATTTTCTGTGAAAATGACATACTCTATCTACTCATACAGTGAAGTAGCTCAGCCATATACCTTTTGTTCCTGGAGTGGAAGAAAATGAGAAAATTATGTGACTGTAATTGGCCTGGAGACAACCTTGAAACATATAATTATTTGAGTTAAAAATTTTACAGGACATTCCTTTTGCATTGTATAGCTTTTACAGTTTTAAACTTGACTGCAGTGACCGATGAGCACACATGCAATGAATACAGCCATGTTGCAGATATTAAGACAGGTTTATTTAGGAAACCACAATGCTGCTTAGCACTTTATTGGTATTGCTGATAATTCCCTTGATTACTGCAATACAGTTGTTATTGTTCATTTATTGCACTACAGTTCTAATTGCCCATTTATTGCACTACATTTCTAATTGCCCAGTTATTACACTACAGCTTTTATTGTTTATTCTTTATTGCAGTACATTTTTTTATTCTTTATTGCTTATTGCACTACAGGTAGCATAATATGTATATATATATATATATATATATATATATATATATATATATATATATATATATATATATGCACTTATCACAATCATGGTGGAACCTGGCCAGGTGCCCAGCATTTTGTCCTTGTATTGCAAGTCCTCTCAGCTGCAGCTGTTGGAAGAGAAGCACACCATTGTGCATGACAGTTTTGCACACATTTCAGCTTACATTTTGGTAAAACAGTGGAAAATTCTTACATATTTGTAGGCCTTGCCCACTCCTAGCCTGTTGGAGCCAGGTGTCCAACTTTCCCCTCTTTCTTTGCTTCAGGTTGTCATAGTGGTGATACCACTGCTCACCAGTGCAGGGGATACCAGTAAGACTCATAAGATCTCTTGTCAATCAATCCCAGGCCTCAACCTTACACTCTAAGCCCTGGTAGCTTCCATGCAGTAGCCTAGATTCATAATTCCATATGAGGTGCCCAACAAAAACCCTGGACTCCTACATACCCCATCTCTGCACCCAAACGTGTGCACATTCTCCAGCACTACACGGCATATCAGCAGATAAGCAGTCTCTGACAAGTGATGCAGAATTCCCACCTATTGGCCTTAATACAGGCTGTCTTCCTGCCCTCACATGTCATTCAGCAACATTCAAAAAAGCTAAGTGAAGTTGAGCAGTGCAAAAACTCACAGAACCATGGTTTTAGTGAAGCTTAACAATGCACAAACAACATTAGCCATTAACCACATTTAAGCATTGCTTAGCACTGTGCAGCTTTCCCAAATGTAAAAATATTGATTTTAATTTAAAAGACATTTTACTTTGAATTCAACAAATGATATGTGTGCTAGGGACTCAAACCCAGGACTTATGGAATTGTAGACTGTCACTCTACCATTCAGCTACTTTGGTAGCATATAAAGTAGTATACCTTCACATATATTACTAAGCAAGCATGGTATGCAGTGCAAATGGACTTAAACGGGTGTCTGCATATGCAGAAATAAACAATTAATTCCATCCGGTTTCTATTTTTACATGTCTGGTAGGAGTCTACTGTGTATATCTAAGCACAGCATTGCATTGCTGCACTCAGCACCATGGCACACAAAAAAAAAACAGTTATCATAGTTAATTACATCTGGTTTCTATTTCTAGATGTCTGGCAGGTGTCAGCTGTCTATGTATAAGCATGGCTTGGCATTGCTGTACTCTGTTCTTTGCGCTGCACAAACAGACATTAGAAAAATAAATGAATAACGAAACCACAATTTATAAATTTAAAACACAAGTTATTAATACACACCACATTTCAACAGTAGCACTGAACATTGCAGGGAGCCTCACCATGTACATAACATCTGACCAGCCTCTACACTTCTGCCTACACATTTTCAATATCCTTGTTACTATGCTCTCCCTTGGCAGTGTGCCATGATTAATATGCATGGCACACTGACGAGGGGGAACCTTGGCCATGTACATGAGTACATTCCATGTAGAATCTACATGGAGCCTACATGGATTGTATTAAATCTTGGGGAGTAACTATTACATTTGTAATATTTTGTAAACAACTTACAATATCTCAGCAACCAGTCAAGCTGCACACATAGCCTCAGCAGTATTTAATTCATCTAGCTGAGAGCTTTCATATGAGGCTCAGGAGTTTTGTCTGTGTTACTTGGTTGTTGAAATATTTAGAAAAAAAATGTGAATTTATATCTATATAAATTAATATCATAATAAATAACAGTTAATATCTCTTTACCTGCACTCAACAGTGATAAAATATTAATACAGTTGAGTTTGCAACTGTGTAAGCTTTAAGGTGAAATCTTTTAAAACCTTGTACATAGCATTGTTTTAGAATTATTAATGCAAATATGAGCAAGCGATATTTGACACCTAGAGTTGTCAATAGGGGTTAACTGCAGACACACCTGCAGGGAGATTAAAAAATACATATTCTCAGTCTACTGATGTCTTGATACAAATTGTGTTTTTACAGGTTATTTTGTCCAGTTCCGAGATAATGGTACACATTACAGTGATCAATTATTTACAAGTAGCAGAGATGTTATTAGTATGCAGATGGCTGTACTTCTTGGCAGCATTTTCTTTGCATGACCTATGGTGGTATTCATTTCCTTAGTTCGATATAATGGATAACTAGAGGGAGAGATTAAGGGTTGAATAAAGAAGCAGTTAGCAAAGTTTTCTGTCATGGCTATGATGACCCAAATTTAGTACAGAATGTTTCATGTAGGGGTTTCAATTAAGGAGAAGAGCTGCAGGAAAACCCAAATGGTTTTAGTTCTTTTGTTGTAGGGGTTGATGGAATAAGTACATTACAAGATAGACTGTAATGATCTAACAGCTAGTGCAATGGAAAGTTGTAGTTTAATTCCTTACACAGCTACTAGTGTATATCATAACTATAATGTACTATTAACTTCCTAATATATAGAAAATTAAGTGTTATGCACTACCTGCCAGAGAGTGCAAGACAGGGCTGTGGTTGCTCTCACTAGTGAATTCCTACTGATTAGTGTGTGCATGTTGGACTATCAGGAATGTAGTGTATAGGATGAGCAGATGGATGCAAATGGGATGAAGGGAAGGTTTTATGACAGAAAGGAATAAAACAAACATAAGGAATACATATAGTATAGGGAAGCAAATTACACTAGTTTAGGCTTACTATAATTTAACTATCTCCCACCAAGTAAATAGGAGATGTTGAAAGTTAGAAGCGAAAGGGTCTTAAAAAATCTGAAAGCTAGAGGGGAGGAAAGATGGTAATAGAGGGATATATAAAGAGAAAATCTCTTATGGGAGGGAGAGGTAGGCTTATGTAACTATGTTTCACGACCTGCCACCTAATGCAAAGCTAGAGCTGAAAACTAAAAAAGGGGAAGGATTGGAAAGGAAGCAGGAAGATGAAAGTGTTGTGAGGAAAGGGGTGAAGGGATCAGTAAAAAAATAATGAGAAAAAATATTTTGGTGGATAGTCATATTTTTTATCTAATACAAAAGAGAGGGTTTGTAACTTGGGGTGAAGAAGGGAGATATTGAAATATATGAGTGGAAGATGGAAAAGTTAGTCCCCAGGATTCATGAATCCTCCGTGTAAGTGTAGAGTAGGCTTACACGGAAAAGCCAGTGTAAGAATAAGGCGGCAGCAAGCCATGCATATTAATGAGGGCGCGCTGCCTCAACTCTAAGGCTAACACGGAACATGCACGAATGTAGGGGACATGTCAGACTGCCGAGCAGTCCAAAAATCCACGCCCCTACAAGTCTCACAATAGGGAAATGTCAACTGACATGAGCGAGTCAGCTCAAATGTGTACATAGCCAATACTACACTCCCCCACATTCTAAACCCCAGTACAATTATAAAATGTAAAACTTTTATTTTTTTTTCATTCCCGATATAGCTGCCCATATTTGCACGGGTTTGCCTATTGCTTAGCTACAGTTAGCAGTCAAGACATCGAAGAGGATAATAAGAAACCTATATACAAATTAAGCAAAACAGCAACAGCGTAGTTGTAGAACCTTCGCACAAAGAGGAGGCATTCCCGGTTCGAGTTCCACCACTCCCCTTTTTATTTTCTGTTGGGAAATCTGTATATGAAAAGAAGCCCTGGGATTTATCATTGAAATTATAGTAAAAAGCATTGAAATGGCCTATGTAGTAGTGAACAAATTCTAAATATATATAAGAAAGTGAAATGGTTCTGCATACTGATGAATGCATAAGTAATGTATCTTAAGCAATGTGAAGCACTGCTAAGCAAAGTTTACCAGTATTAAGCACAGTACAGTATAATTGCCCATAGCATAGCACTGCTTTAACTAGCGCAATAGCTTTACACGGAGCTGTGCACCGTGCTAACCAGCGCAACATAGAGCAACATCGGGCAATGTAGAGCAACAGCGAGCAACATCAGGCAACGTAGAGCAACGTAGATCAACGTCGGGCAACGTAGAGCAATTATCCTTGAAATTATAATATAAAGCAGTGAAATGGCCTATGTAATAGTGAACACATTTTAAATATATATATAAGAAAGTGAAATGGTTCTGCATACTGATGAATGCATAAGTAATGTATCTTAATTTTATTCATCTAGCTGAGAGCTTTCATATGAGGCTCAGGAGTTTTGTCTGTGTTACTTGGTTGTTGAAATATTTAGAAAAAAATGTGAATTTATATCTATATAAATTAATATCATAATAAATGACAGTTAATATCTCTTTACCTGCACTCAAGATTGGTAAAATATTAATGCAGTTGAGTTCGCCATTGTGTGAGATTTAAGATGAAATCTTTTTAAACCTTGTACATAGCATTGTTTTAGAATTATATGCAAATATGAGCAAGCAATATTTGATGCCTAGAGTTGTCAATAGGAGTTAACTGCAGATGCACCTGGAGGCATCACTCGGATGTAATGAGTTAAGCACAGTTCTGGGTAATTAACAGATAAAGATATTCATTCCAGTCTCATTCCAGTTTCTTCCAGTTGTTTCCATTTAATTCCAGTATCTTACAGTCATGTTAAAGAATTGTATCCGCAGGTTCAACAACATTCCAAAAGACACACCAACAACCCAAGGATGTACCACGATCCACGTTTTACTTTAAAAAGTAAATTTATTTCTCCAACCATAAAAACTTAACACGATTGTTAAGCGCTTTCGTGTAAACCATACACTTCATCAGAACATTTAAAATATCATTTGGAAGGCTTTAAATAGTGTAAAAAAACGCCAAAACCATCCACCAGATTGAATGCATTCAATCTAATCAGTGCAACTATTTAAAGCTGTAGTATTACATTCAGCCTAAAAAATCATACCTGTTAAAAAATATATAGTATGCAACACTCCAGACCATAAAAGTTAACAATAAAAAATGATCAGCAACAATGATCAAAAATTATTGTTACATAGAATAGTGAAAACAAAACAATAAAAACTTTTATAGAAGGCAAAAGAACTTGCCGTTCACATGTTTCTGTTGATCAGTCTACATGTTAGAAAATCACACACACACACACCCACCCAACACTGATAATAATTAAATGTTGACAAAATGAATTAATACACTTCACTATTGTATAAATGTGTTGTAAACAAAATCACCCTATAAAAATATATATATGTTGAACTGTGAAAAAGAAATAAAATAAGTAACCCAGCAATAGAATATGCTTTGGTCACAATTACTGTTACTAAACCTAAATTAAAAGTGGCTTGGTGGGAATTACTTCATTTAAACCTGGATAACATGAAGCATTAAGCCAACTGCCATCTAATTCCTTCTCCACCAACCTTTGATGTCACCCCTCTGGGTTACTTTGAACCATGTCCAAATTGCAAACATGAATTTTTACAGTTATTGTTGTTCGGATATGACAGGATCGTTCACGTCCTGTTTTGAACAGTACAAATGATCGAATCCTGTTTTGAACTGCCTGTCAGTTTTACCAACATAAAACAAGGACATGAACAACACATGGTAAATAGACCAGGTGAGACTGACAATTCCATTCTGACAAATTTTGTTCCTGTTGATGTTCTTAAGATTATGACAGTTCCTTCAAAAGTAAGCACATTGTGCAACAGCCATTTTGTGGTCCTTACTAGTTTTATATTTTCTATTTGCCTGTCTGATTTAAACTCTATAATACTTTCATATTAAACCCCTGTGTCATCATTAAGGATGTTTCCAAATGATGTTTCGCTTTTAATCATATTTTTCAGGATAGGTCTTGAAATGATCATTTGGGGACCCAGTGTTTAAGACATCTTCCCCGGAGTCCCAATTGAATGGGGTTATTAACACTGCAGATACATCCGTCAAAAATGGTGGACATTTTTCAAAATCCTTTATCCTGAAATATGGTAAACATGAAGGCAAAGTTAAAGACATCATTTACAGTACCTGGAACATCCTTAGTAGTGACGAGGAAATTCGAACTTTTATTTTTGAGAGACCTACCTTTGTATATAAAACAGGGTTTAATATGAAGAGTATTATAGAGTTTAAATCAGACAGGCAAAGTAGAAAATATAAAACTAGTAAAGGGACCACAAAATGTGGCTGTTGCACACAATGTGCTTACATTTTTGAAGGGAACTGTCATACTCTTAAGAACATCAACAGGAACAAAATTTGGTTCGTGAATGGGAATTGTCAGTCTCGACACCTGGTCTATTTAGCCATGTGTTGTTCATGTCCTTGTTTTTATGTTGGTAAAACTGACAGGCAGTTCAAAAACAGGATTTACGATCATTTGTACTGTATTCGAAAACAGGACGTGAACAACGCACTATCCTGTCATATCCTGAACAACAATAACTGTAAAAAATTCATGTTTGCAATTTTGGACATGGTTCAAAGTAACCCCAGAGGGGGTGACATCAAAGGGTTGGTTGGTGAGAAGGAAATTAGATGGCAGTTGAAGCTTAATGCTTCATGTTATCCAGGTTTAAATGAAGTAATTCCCACCAAGCCACTTTTAATTTAGGTTTAGTAACAGTAATTGTGAAAACCAAAGCATATTCTATTGCTGGGTTACTTTTTATTTTATTTCTTTTTTCACAGTTCAACATATATATATTTTTTTATAGGGTGATTTTGTTTACAACACATTTATACAATAGTGAAGTGTATTAATTCATTTTTGTCAACATTTAATTATTATCAGTGTTGGGTGGGTGTGTGTGTGTGTGGGGATTTTCTAACATGTAGACTGGTCAACAGAAACATGTGGACGAAGCAAGTTCTTTTTGCCTTCTATAAAAAGTTTTTTATTGTTTTTGTTTTCACTATTCTATGTAACAATAATTTTTGATCATTGTTGCTGATCATTTTTTATTGTTAACTTTTATGGTCTGGAGTGTTGCATACTATATATTTTTTAACAGGTATGATTTTTTAGGCTGAATGTAATACTACAGCTTTAAATAGTTGCACTGATTAGATTGAATGCATTCAATCTGGTGGATGGTTTTGGTGGTTTTTTACACTATTTAAAGCCTTCCAAATGATATTTTAAATGTTCTGATGAAGTGTATGGTTTACACAAAAGCGCTTAACAATCGTGTTAAGTTTTTATGGTTGGAGAAATAAATTTACTTTTTAAAGTAAAACGTGGATCGTGGTACATCCTTGGGTTGTTGGTGTATCTTACAGTCATGTCAATTCTTTCACTGGCAAGCCACCATTGATGGGGGGGCAATAGCTAAAATAAGTCCCAAAACTCCATGGGCTGGGGTCAATAGTTAAAGTAAGTCCCAAAACTCCATAAAAACCTTGCATCAACAGTCAGACTGCATGTACCCTACAGAGCACCAATGTTTATTCAGGAAACTACTTCAGAAAATCTTCAGTAAAATCTCAAAAAAATTCAACAGAGCAATACTGTTCATACAAGACATTACTTCAGAAATTATACAATAAGTCTCCAAGAACTTCAACATAACAGCAGTGTATATTACGTCACAAAATCTATGGTAAATTCTCAGAGAACTTCAGACTCTCCAAGATTGTAGGATCATAGGAAGTTAATAGGCTAATGGCCCTAGGGCTCTTATGAAACTAGCCAAGTTCTAACATTATTTCGATGATCAGCACCAATTGCCCCTATCCAAGAGGGACACAGGTGGAGCCCCCAGGGTAAATTTATGGTTACTCATCCAAACATCCAGACTGCATTTGAAAAGGGCCAATGAGGTGCTCTGTTTGCATGAAGTGGGAGTCCATTCCAAAGGTGTGGTAACCTCTGGGAGACAAATCTGTCCCTCCAGCAGGTTCTATTAATGTTACATACCAGGTTAAGGTCTTTAGCGTGAGTAACCCATGTACCATTTGATTTGTGGATATGCAGCATTTCCAATAAAGCAGGGTCAAAGACTGCCTTATATCCAAGGCATAGATCACCTTTGAGTAGTCTGTCAAACAGAATAAAGTGACATTGATTTCAGGTGATCCACATAGGACAGATGCTGAAGACCTTAAATTTACTTCTGATGAACCTCTGTGGTCTTTCCAATTGCTGCAGGTGCTTGAAAAGGTACATACTAAAATGGGTGTTGTACTCAATTATTGACCTGATGAGGGAAGTGTACAGAGAGGTTATAACTTCTTGTTTTCTGGATGCAATGCCCTTACTAATGAGATGAGCAATATTGAATGTGCTTCTTACCACTGTGTTGACATGTTGATCAAAGGTAAGGTTGCTGTCAACCTGTTTGCCCAGGTCTCTCACCACTGAGTGCATCCTTAGGGTGTTGTTATTGATGTGGTAGTTAGCAGGAATATTGCACTTACTGAAAGGGATGATGTTACACTTTTTTGCACTGAGTTTAAGGCCATGACTTTGGCACCAGTCATTTGTTTATGTAAGGCCCGCTTGTAGGATGTTGACAATGTCTGGAGATTCTATGACTGCTCCCAGTATGCAGTCATCAGCAAACGTTTTCAACCACAGACCTTTAGTTTTAGCTTGTACTTCAGAGAAATAGATTCCAAACAGTACAGATCCCAGGACTGATCCTTGTGGAATACCACTGGTTACAGGTCTGTTGCTGGAGGTGGATTCCCCTATATTGACTATACGGGTTGTATCAGTTAGCTATTTAGCACCCTTCTAATGATATAAGTATTGATACCTAGCTGGGTGAGTTTGTCAATGATGCTTGAGTGGGGGACATGCTGTATGCACAGATTTCCCCTCATCCAAGGCGTTGAGGACTGTCTCAAAGAAGTCCACCAGGTTTAACCGGCATGATCTCCCTTTGACAAATCAAAACTGAGTAGGGTCAAGTGTTTGGAGATTACCTATATCTTTGTTGGATCTGGAGATTACCTATATCTTTGTTGCTAAGATCCATGATGATTCCTCCATGACCTTGCAGATAAAGCTAGTCAGGCTAATAGGTCTATAGTTCCCGGGGTCAGTGGAAGCACCACCTTTGTGTAAGGGGATAACGGTGGCCATTTTCCACTCAGATAGGATGAAGCCAGAGCTTAGACTATGATTGAAAAAGTGCCCAGTGGTGTTGCTAATTCTTGTTTGAGCCCATGTAGGACACAACCTGGGATATTATCAAGTCCCATAGATGCTGTGTTTTTGACCTTAGAGAAGAATATCTTATGGTTGTCCTTAATTGAGGAAGATAATGTGTATTTGTAGTTTGCTTTGGAGGAGTTCACAAAAAGTCTCATTTACTTATTTAAGCTGAGGAGGGAGTGTTTCCAGTTTGGGGATCACTTCCTCTTACTCTTCAACAGCAATTTTTTCCTTTTATTGTAAAGCCTGTTAATGGCAGTTGTCCACCAGGCAGTTTTACTGTTCCTAGAGGAGCTTGTTTTGGTCCTATCAGGTACGGCCGAGTCAATGTAGTTCCACCTGTGTTTGTATAAAGCATTGGTGTAGAACTCAGCATAGTTTCTAGTTCCATTTGAGGGAGCAGGTCCAATAAAACTATTTATACCATCCTGTAAGAGGTTATAATCTGTTTTGGAGAAGTTTTTTAGTTTAGTTTTTGCTGGGGGTGGGTCAAGTGTGATAGTTACTGTGCTTCGAATGAGACTGAATTGTGGTTAGATCTCAGTAGGGAAGACCTCACAGTACAGGGGGGGGGTATACAATGGACCCCATATTGGTAAGCACCAAATCCAAGATGTTGGTACACTTTGTTGGGGTGTCAACCAGCTGGTCCAGGGCATTGGAGTTAATGAAGTCGAGGAACCTTTGGGCATGTGAGCAAGAGAACAAGTAATTTACCCAGTCAATGGATGGGTAGTTAAGGTTGCCAAAACCAGGGTGTTTGGATGTATCTTGATAGACTCAAGATCAAATCCAAATAGGCAGAGTGGGTGTCCTGATTCATGGAGGGAGTCCTGTAGCTGGCAATGACTTGAATAGGTGTCCTACCAACAGTTGTTTGCACCTGAAGTATCTCCAGGGAATCATACTGTTTAATCAATCTGGAGGTGCATTTATCTTTAATGATTATCAATACATCACCTCCTTTAGTTCTCATGCCTTCAGTTTGTGTATCCCTGTATGGTTGGGGTGCTGTCCACAGCCTTGAACCATCTCTCTGTGACTGCACAAATGTCTAAGTCTTCCAAGGTAAGAATTGCTTCCAGTGAGTGCAGTTTCATGTTAAGATTCCTAGCATTTAGCTGCATAACCTTGAGGTTGTTTTTAGATGGAGTTTTTACTTCGGGAATGTTATCCTTGTGACATTGCCTAAAAAGGCACTATGGGGGTGGCAAGAGCCTTAGCCAGTAGTTGAAATCCCAGGAGTGACAGATGAAGACCATCTCTGGCAAAGCATCGAGGTTTGTCAATCATGTCATCCCAGGCTGACAGATACTGTATCCCCTTAGTATGACACCAGAAACTAAGACATTGTTGACGTCAATTATTTTCTGTTTTTTATTGAGGCATCATCCTAGGTCATGGTAAAATGCGGCTTAAGGCTAAGGAAATACCTGTCTGAGAGGCATAGTCTAAGAGCTCAGTCATGTCTCTCTTCATATAGTCCAGAGAGGTAAAATCTCAAGTCATTCACACCAACATGGACTATGACTGCGTCATAACAGTACCTGTTTTTGAGTGATGTGAATGCATGTGTGATATGGCAGATCCTTTCACCTGACAGACAGCTGACAGTGACCTCCTTATCCAGCCTGGTGAGAGGGGCATCTGTGTGTCTCACCTATGAGATTACTCAGTTAAAAGCAGCATATCAGAAAACTTCACCATCACCAAATGAGAAGACAGAGTCTGACGACACACAATGAAAAAAACAGAGCAAGTTTTAAAAAGCTGTGAGATGTCAGACCACCTTCTTAAAGCAACTTCAGTGTGGACATTCATTTTTGTTATAATGCATTTTCTAGCTCATTCAGACAGTAAATCTCAGAAAAGTTTGTAAATGTAACTGGTATAAATAATTAAAACAGTAATTCTACAGTAAAGACACCAGCAAATGTGTGGTTTGAAGTTAAAATTGGGTAAAACAGTCTAAAAAAACTGTTCCAGAAATGTTCATTTAAATTTCAAGGTCATTAGTTAAGGAATATTAAATCATTCTAGATGCAAAAGGGTTAAATCTCAGAAACAGACTGCAACATATTCTCAGAATGAGTCAGATTCTGTGGTTTTGGACTTAAATTACACATACTCTTTTTTACAGTCTTTAGAAATCAGTGTAAATATTACAACACATGTAAGCCAAGATATAGAGTTAAGGCACAGTATTGCAGATACAGATGTAAACACAGTCAGTGTATGTAACATGCATACCTCTCAACCTCTTAGACCAAGAAATCTGAACAAAGCCATGAATAAAAGTGGGAGAAAGGTCCAAAAATGGGGACAATTTTGAAATATTGCTCTTACATATAACGTTGATAGAATAACAGGTTTTGCATCAGCATGGCTTTTCCTAAAGGCTATAAAGTCTGAAACTTAAATGTCTGTCATTATATTCTAACTTCAGTCTTTAAAGATTTGCCACTAATTTGCCAGAAAACCTCAATTTTATGAAAAATGGAACAAAAATATGAGGCAGAAATCTGGACATTCTGCTAAAATCTGCACAGTTGAGAGGGATTTCCAGCAAGACGTGAAGCAAACATTTACAATGTTTTAAGTCCATGTTATTTCAAATACAGATGTTCATAATGTAATACATTCTAGATTATTGTTTTCAGAAGCCAGTGAAGATATTGCATTGAGTGGAGATAAGAGGGATCAGAGTGTATATGTTGATCAGTTTGATAAAGTAAACACTGGTATTAATAATTTGCAGACTTCAGAGCAAAATAAAGAAGGAATGCATACCTTACCTCAAGTCAATCTTATTACTACTTTTTTCAGGACAAAATAAAGAAAAAATACATTCCATAGCTCATCAGTGCTGTTAGTTCTATAAAAAAAGGATTTTTATCTCATCTATAAAGGATGTAGCAGCCCAGAACTAAACCAGATTATTTTTCTTTGTTTAAGGTTGAAAGAAATGACAATATTTCATTGTTTACATAAAAGGAATTATGGAATAATGCATTGACTAATATAAACACATCAATTTCAGTTACAAATAGACCTCTACTAAAAGAAACAAATATGTTAGGATTTGAAGGGTCAAAGTTAAAAGCAGTGAATAGTTCCATACTAGGTGTGGATATGTCATCAGAGTTGCAGGTTGTTTTAAACCACAGTAACAAGATTTTATGGAAAAATAAGAATGCTGCAGAACATACAGTAGTACAGACAAATGACACTTGTAAGAATGTGCATGCGGTAGATTGTGCAAATGTGTTGAATTTGAAGAATTGGGTATGACAGGAACATGCATATTTATGTGTTAAAGATAAAATAAATTTTAGTTTAGTTGCCACAGCTGATGTGCAGAGAGTCAAGTTACCACATTTTCAGGAATGAGGGGGGTATAATAAAAGCCTACACATTTTTTTCCCATGTAGGCATCGTAGTGTGCTGCTAACATGGCCACGAACATTTTTAGATTCAGTAAGCGTGACTGAGCAGTGTGCCAATACAGAAACTTCCGTGGCATGCAAATCACCTTATAAGCAGGTAAATCTCATGCAAATGAGGCAAGTAGAGTGATCCAGCAAGCAGAGTCAGCTCTGCAGACCCCATGTTAGTGTCCGTAGTGTACATGGAAAAAGTCTGTCTACAGGAATATAGACAGACAAAAGGGGCTGTAAAATGTAGCTAGATAGACAGAAATGGCATACCACATACAGATATGAGTGAAACTGTCCTCTGTGTGTCTGACAAATTAAAGGAAATAAGTTAAAATATTTTTTTTAATAATTTGAGCATGTTTGCACAAAGTGCCACCATGCGCAAACATACTTTATTAAAAAAAAAAAAAACTGGAAAAAAATTATTATGTGACAGAAATGTATTACATGACCCTGCATGGAGTATCTGCAATGGTGCATTGGTGCTGCTGCTAATATGGTAGGGCTTTTAAGTGTGTAGTTTCCAGGCTGTGAGCATGGATCCCTATCCAAATGAGATGGAATTACTGAATAGTACAAAGGGGTAATCATGTCTGCATATCCCTTTTGTGAAGGCAGAGAACCATGTTGTTGTTTACAGAGGAGGTATCTGACATCAGGGGAGGGTGTGTCCAGTGACTTTTAAGATTATTTCAGCTTGTTTGCATGGTGCACCACAGTGCTGAGTGTGCCCTTGCAGGGGGAGGGGGGCATTCACCTCTAAGCTTTGTTTAGCTAAAGGAGCTTGTTTCAGCATGTTTGCGAGGTGTGCTGCCATGCTGAGTGTGGAAGTCTGGAGGGGTGTGTACACTGACTGCTAAGCTTTGTTTACCTATGGGGCATATGTTTGCATAGTGTGCCACAGTGCTGATTGTATCTAAAAGCCAGTGACATATTAATTAGTTTTGACCTCTGTTTAACTTAAACTAGGGCCATTAAATGATGTTAATGATATAATAGGCAAGTGGAATGCATCATAATTAGCCAATCACATAGTCAGCACCTACAGTAGAGCACTATAAAGTATGCATACACCCTACAATCTGATTCTTCCCCCATACTCTGCACCACTGCAGTACAGACTTTGGAATTTTACCTAAAAGAATGCTAGGGGCTGCTGTAGATATGCTATTAGATGCTGAAGCCAGTGCTGCCACTGCTAACAATAGGCCTAGACAGAGAAGGGGAGGAGTGTTCAGGCCTAGGGTAATTTTCCAGGAGCTACATGAACTGGAGATTGTAGAGGGCTACAGGGTGGACAGGGGCATGCTACAAGACCTCACTGAGCTCTGCTGCCCTCAACTCAGACCCAGAGCCAACAGAGAGGAACCCATCCCAGTGGAAACAAAGGTATATGTATCCCTTAGGATACTAGCTACAGGTACTTTCCAAAGACCAACAGGGACATGATGGGGTTCTCAGAGGCATCTGCCTCCAGGGTACTCCACCAGCTCCTGGAGGTCATGCTACCACATGCCAATGAGCACAATTCTTTTCCCCTCACCCCTGAGGTGAGGCCAGCAATATGCAACACATCTACCATGTAGCACACTACCCTGAGGTACTGGGTGCCGTAGATTGTACTCATGTACATATCAAGTCACCACCTGGTGAGGAGGGTAGAATTTACGTGAACTGCAAGGGGTACCACTCCATCAACTGCCAGGTCATTTGTAATGCCCAGGGGATTACTGAGGTACTGGATGCCATAGATTGCACTCATGTACACATCAAGTCATCACACATTGAGGAGGGTAGAATCTACATCAACTGCAAGGAGTAGCACTCCATAAACTGCCAGGACATGTGCAATGCCAAGGGGATTATCATGAACGTGTGTGTGCTGGCAGCCCAGGCAGTTATCACGACTCCCATATCTGGCACACATCACAGCTGCATCAGATGTTTGCTAGGGGGGACATCTCTGATGGCCATTTACTGGGGGATTCTGGCCATGCACTTGAACCGTGGATGATGACACCCATCAAAAATGCACACACACCCACTGAAGAACACCATGATGAAGCACATGCGCAAACTAGGAACATTGTAGAGCGTGTGTTTGGGCTTCTGAAGTCATGGTTTCAGTACCTTGATATATCTGGTGGAGTCCTGCAGTACTCTAAAGCCACATGTGCACATATGTTCACAATATGTGCCATGCTACACAATATGATCCTCCAGAAACAGCTACAGCAGGATCAGCAAAGGGAAGGGATACACAGCTCCCCCACCAGTGCCTACGTCACATAGCCACAGTCACAGGAGGACTCAGAGGAGGAACCCCCTGATAACGTTCCTATAAGCAGATATAGGAGTGCCCAGTACACCCTGGCTTTGGCTAAGAGACAATGCATAGCACATTCCCTGACAACCAAGGGCCCTAGGGACTGACACTTTACTCCTACAGATACATACAGTTATTAAAATTATTGATGCCATCCAACTATAGAGACATGATGATCTGAGGCACATTAGGTATAAACCTGTGTGGCCAGGTCGGTGTGGCCAGTTTGTTCACCTCTGAGTATGTACATCACGTGTTGTGAATGATGTGCTACTTACCAAGTGCATAGTTCTAACTGATGGAACTGATACTACATATATATTTGCATAGAATTTATGGCCATTACTATGTCAACAGACATGTGTTCACAATACCTTCTTGCAGGATAGTAGCATACCACAGAGAATCTCTGGGTGCTCACAGTTTGCAGGCATCAGCCAACATTGTTAATCACAGTCAGTAGTCACATGTATTGTGGTTGAATGGATTCCAAGAAGTAGATGACCCAAGACTGCACCCTGTTGAGCACTGCTGCTGACAGATCAGCTGTTGGAGACAGATGCCCCTAGGTTGTGTATGTGTGCCAGGAATGGGCCACTTAGTGACCCCTACATTGACAGTATTGTGGATGCCTAAGCAGGTGCTTTGTAAATATTGCCTGAAAGGGGATATAGTCAGACAGCTTGATTGAGTCTAGGGGATTGTATGCTCTTATGTAGCCTCATCCAGGTCCATGGTGGCTGCCTTAGAAATGTCCACCACGTGTAACAGTCATGCTCCCCCCTTTCACACATCCAAATTGTGCACAGTCAGCTGTGTGTAGAACACATATATGTGTGCTGATCAGCTCCATGATGATCACCCCTACAGGCATACAGATGTGGATACTCAGAAAAAGAGGAGTATAGTTATGTCGGTCAGTGGATTAACCACTTGTATGCAAGGGTATAATAGTTGCCATTGTTCATTCAGTTGGTATGCAGCCAGTAGTGTCTGTATGATTGCAAGGGTGTCCCAATGGTGATAGTAATCCTTTTTAGATCACATGTGGGATGCAGCCTGGAATATTAGCATGTGCAATACATGCTGTGTATCTTCCAGTGAGAGGCCAGTTACAAACTGCTCTGTAAATCTGGAAGTTATGGGACAGGTTGAAGGAATGCCATGAGGAGGGGAAAAGGGAGAGTAGTTGATGCAGACAGTGTGGGTGTACAGGTTAGGTATGAGTACAGACCCATCATATGTGGCATCATGATGTATGAGGTCACCGACAATCTGGGCCTGTCCTTTTAGGTCACATATGTAACTGTGAGTTGTGATTCAGCTTTGTGAGGATGGCTAGTTTTTTCACTTACCATGTCTACTCAGCATCACAACAGCACTATGTGCTTCTTCTAGCTGAGGAGGTATTGTCTCATTGTCAGGGGGATACCCTTATCCCAACTGTCATACAACATTGTCCACCTGTTATTGCACAGCCTGTTAATGGCAGTTGTCCACCAGTCCAGTTTGCTGAGCCATGATGAGCCTGTGTTCCTCCTGTCACGTAGAGCTGAGTTTATGCCATTGTAATCCTGATAACATAATGCATGGGTGTAAAGCTCTGCATACCTGCCTATCCCATCTGCACCTACCCCTTCAGATGGGACAGACAAGTATGCAGAGCTTTACACCCCTTCAGATGGGTGTAAAGCTCTGCATACTTCCCTGTCCTATCTGAAGGGGTAGGTGCAGTCATGCTATGTCATCCATCCCACAAGAGATAATAAATGGCTGTCTTGGCATATATGTCTGTATTGTCTGCAAGGGGGGGTACGTGCTGGTAGTTCTAAGGAGACTGACCTGTGGCCAGACCCCACCACGGAGGACCTCACATTAGGGGGGGCTGTACTGGTCACCCATATTGGTAAACACATGATACACTATGTTAGTTCCTATATGGTGATGTCACAGCACTGCTGCAGGACATTGCAGGTAAGGACCTGGGCCATCCTTTGGGCAAGTGAACCACAGCAAGGCTAAGTAACACAGTGTATACAAATAACACTTCCCTAATGTGTTTGTCACCTTGCAAGCCTTTCTTCCTACAACACTTACTTGCATGGAGGGCAACTATCATGTAGTGCCAAGCAGTGTCCCCAGATCTCTGAGTCAAGGCACCTGAAATGCCATGATAGGAGTTAACATAGATGTGAGCACTGACACTGTCATACATCTAGTGACACTGGACCAAACACTGTTACTTTTGAACAAGGTCAGATCATGCCTGCAGACTGTAACCATCAAAGCCCATTGACTGTTACACTATGCAATAGATGTTGGACATATGTCTCACTCCACCAACCATGGCCTGACAAGGTGTATGACAATAATAGAAGAGCAGGCCTTGCTGTAAACTGTGTACATCATGTACAGATTGTTATGTCAGCTGGTGGGTAGGCAAGTGTCTGACAGTCATACTCTAGGAAGATAGCATTGGGAGACCTGTGCTGAAATGAAGCCAGTCACCAGCAGGATTCACCATCCTCCATTATTGGTGCACCCTGTCTACCTATTCCCTCTCTGCAGTCACAGCCACTGTCAGTGACCTGTGACTGAGTACATTAGCAGGTGATTGTATATTGGGAGCTATTACATACTCCCACACAGAACCAACAGTTATCCAGGATGGCCTAGCACACAGTTAGTTGTACTTTGAGCCAATGACAAAGATTAACTGCCAATGACTGCACAATACTACCCTGTGGGACATCATCCAGTCCTGAAAAATATTGTAGTGTCCGCACACTGCACACAGTTGAGCCATTACACATGGAGTTATGGACACAGACAGTAATGTAGACTTTGAATCGCACTGGTTGGTAAAATGTGGGGATGCATTCAATGTTGTACAAGCTACACCAACAGATTTTGGATGTAAATCCCAGAATATCACTGCTATACTGAATGTGGCAATAATCACAGCTATCATTGTGTGAAATGGTGCCCTTGCTATGTTCTACACAGGCATATCGTACAGCTGTAACAGCCATACAGGTTCCATGGTACACCATGCACAGTGTAAATAACATGTCCAATGGAGTCCGTGTCATGACTGTACATGTGTAGTCTGTCTCCTAAATGCTTTGGAAGGATGTGTATGGCTCCACACAGACAGGTATTGGATCCCACTGTGTACCTCCTGCATATCCATGACAAGAATAACACATTCCTCACCTTTTCTACATGCCTACAACATCACTGTGGTATACACAGTACATGCTGCAGAGACAGGTATGTAACACAGACAGTACACCATACATGGCACAGCCCCTCCCCCCATGCATGTAAAGCACACATCTGTTGTGACACAGCATGTGCAGGTTACAAAATAGGATGCAGAACATGACAATCATAGCAGGTGTCGGGAAACTGTTTGTACTGGACACAGGATGTTTTTAGACGGTTCATCTCCATCACCACAGCTTGTAGATGCATGAGTTCCCAAAACCCTGGTGACACTTATCAAGGGCAGACCTGTTCACAGATTATGGGTGCACAAGTATGCTGAATACTGTCATTGTCCTTGTTAGCCTGTTATACACATAAGAACCTGTGGAGCCATGCACTTATTGTGGTGTACCTTTCTAAAGACATTTTTCTGCTGTGCTGACATGCCATCCAGTGCTGCTTTATTGCTGCTATGTATCCATAGGTTAACCCAGCAGACTCCTGAAATAGAAATACAATATAAACAGGTCTGCGACAAACCAGCCATTGTGTAATTATACAGCCATTACAACATCATACAACATAAAGTACACAGAAGTATGTGGTGTACTTGTGACAAATGCCAGCATACAGTATCTGCCATTAACCACTACAAGTGGCATGGCAAAACAACACTAAATTACACAAGTACATGTTAACTAATATACTCACCCTGTGCATCCGACACATAGCTGCATTTCCTTACATCGATGGCTAGAATGACAGAAATGTGACACAGGTATCATCACTTGTACAGGGAGTAGTGTGGGGATGCAGGAGGCCAAGGCTGACCCAAATAGTTGACAGCATGTGTGTGAGTCAGGAAGGGAAGCAGGTAAGATGGTCCATAGAGAGGTGCTATGTGTGTCTGTAGTTGACTTGCATTTAACAGTGGTGTGTGAGTGTGTGCGTGTACACAGTCAAGCTCAGTGCTAACCCTACATGTGTGTATGTTGGACAGCTATGGATCATACATGGTAGAGTTGACAGTTCACCATCTTTGGCCCTGAACATGGGAACTGGCTCTGCCAGGAGTTGCACTGGCACCTCCATGCCCAAGGCAGGAGCAATGCGGGTACCTGACAGTCACTGCTGTCTGCTGTGACCATGTGCCCCATGGGAATGCCTGGGACCATGAGCCCATGGACTGTCATGTCATGGTGTGGACAGCATATTCCCCTCTGTAGCACTAGATGTACTGCCAGTACAGGAGCATGATTGTGCATGGCCATGTGGACTCTCAGCAGATGGGGTTGCTGACCTACGTCCATGAGTCTGACACTCAACTCCAACCACACATTCCAGCACAGACAATGTGCAGTCCAAGACAGACACTGTCTCAGCCCACCTTCTGTCCACTGCATCAGTGAACTAGTCCAGGGTTTCCCTAATGTGGTGGAGGCAGTTATAGATATCAGATTGTGCTGCATCCATAACCCTAAGCATATATCTAGTGTTTTGTTCAGAATATGAAACATGCACCACCACCGAGTGAGCCATGATGTAACACCTGCAACAGGTGGTGGATGGACAGCAGGCCTCCTGCAAGCACTCCTATCAATCTGCCTGTGTGGGACCTTGCCAGCTCTCTGGTTATGGCCAGTGTCTACACTCATTGGAGCCATAGTTGTCATACATTCCTGTTCAATGTCCCCACCCTGTGACTGTCCAATATCTGTGGCCTCCAGGGACTGGGTATTTGTGGGCATACTGACTGTGTGTTGTGACAATGGAGACAGAAAAGGGATGTCTACCACTGGGACAGATTCAGCCCCCAACACCCCCACCTGCCCCTCACTGTGGCCACCATCATCATCAGAGCCTAAAGTGACACTGACATCAGGTTGTATAGGGGAAAGAGGCCAACTCCCCCAGTCACCTGTGATAAGAAAGAAAAAAGTGTTACATGAATACCTGCACTATTGTGTATAAAACATCCACCAATATTCATAATAACAAAGATCCACAACTGGATTAATGGTCAAACTTTTTTCTTCTCTGCTTTCAGCCAAAATAGATGTCCTTAGAACACATTCAACTCAAGACCTATATAACAATCACTTCAAGTAAATCAAGTACAACATGACCATTACAATTTACCTTTTAATTAAGCAATATGACAATATAGTTGATAAGACAACAGATAAAAACCCAGTACACCTATCTTAACAAATATATTGAAATATATGTTTCACTGCCTCCATTACTGTCCTTTCAACCATTTGTTTTTTAAAAGGCATTTTAGAGTAAATGCCTCATTTAAACCAGGAGGCTTATCTTTTCTTAGCTGTCACTGCCAAAGTGTTTCAATTTCTTCAACTACATTTGTGTGATTATTCCCTCTAAGATCCTTATGCACCTGTTCCAGAATGGAAAATAAAAACATTCTACCCTATTTACACACAAAGTTATGTTTAAATAAGGCATTATTCTGGCCCTTAACTTTAATTGAATATAAATGTTCCTTAACAAAATAGTGTCATGCTTACCAGTAGCAGAACCATGGACTTGGCCAATAACTGATGGACCTGTGAAAAGTTGAGGGTGTGGTAATGTGGGTATCAATGTATGTTGCAGCACAACATAATACATTCATATATCTCACATTTGCAGTAGCTACTGTGTTACTTGTTTTAGTGATCACATTCTGAGTATGAGAGTACAACTGAGGTAAACCCCCACCCTAAAGAACAAAGACCAGACACCCACGTAAATGCATGTAGAGCCTGACTCACTGACTGCTAAAGTATTACAGGGCTGATCACAGTAAGCCTAACTGCATGCTCCTCTGCTGTAGAAATTGTAGCACCCACCTCTACAATGCATGGTGTGATGGATGCCTGGGAGCTGTCGTGTGTGTCCAGGTTCATCAGGAATTCCTCAATGGCCGACAGTGGTTGTTCCACTGTTGGCCCTCCACTGGTGATGGCACAATCCTTGGCTACATCTGCTACCTTTTGTCATTTAGCATTGATCATGTCTGTTGCATGGTGTCTAACCTGCTCATATGTCCTGCCCTGATAGCCCATGCCATTCACATCATGGAGAAGATCTACCCACAATGCAGCCTGCTGTTCCCTGTTTGCCTTCCCCTGGACAGTAGGATGTGATGATGTTGCCTTAGTCCTTTCAGTATAATTTTATTTTCCACATCAGGAAGGGTACATGGCATCTAGGATACATGATTCCTAAAAAATAACAAAAGGAGAACACATTACAGGATCACATATGTGAAGATATAGCAGGGATAAAGTGGCTGGCACTATCCACTGCTTGCTCACACATGTCATACTCCACAGCGTGCAAGCATGCTAAGTGTGTGGATACAACTGATATAGTAGCAATAGTCAGGTATTCCCATGTGTGCCATGACAGATACTGCCATATGATCATACACCCAACACTTGAGTCTACTGTGGTGTATCCCCTTCGGCAACCACCCCCCCCCGATAATATGTCAAAGTAACAATGCCACACAATTAGTAGTGTGCCATTACAATCACTATAAAGGGACAGTCCAATGAGACCAGTGTGCCAAAATGACAACAGACAATGCACCATTGATGTATTGTACATCCTGTGTAGGTGTAAGACAGCAGAAGGTCAATGACATGTCATTATCACAAGTCTATAACAGGCTTAATGCTGTAATCCCTATTCCCCATACATCTATTTGTCCATCTGCATCCTGTTGTACAGAAAATCAGTTACATACTTGATGGAGTGTTGTACTCCTCTGTTGATATGTGGTGATTGTAAAGTTTTTACAAAGGTGTGCTCAGTGTGAGGAAAGTCTCATACAGACTGCATCCCCATAGCCAGCTGCTTGCCTTTCAAATGCGCTTCTCATCAGCAGGTGATTTCTTCTAAACCATTTTGTGGTTCTGAAATGCTAATTGCAGCTAACACAGCTGATTTGCACTATCATCAGCCAATGACATGCAACCACACTACAATATATAAGGCTTTCATGTAGATTAGGACCACTTTCTTATTTGTTATGCTGGACATTAATGGGATAAGGAGACCACATTGTCACAGACGGTAGGTATGTAACAGAAACCTTACCATAGAGATGTGTGTGCTACAGGCTGCAGCTACTGCTGCAGGTAATAGACATAGGCAGAGAGTGTGAGCACTTTGGAGGACAGCAACCTGTAGGAGTAACCTTGAGAGCTGTGCCAGCCTTGTTGTAGAGGCAGAGCCAAAGTGAGGCTACCCTTTCCACTCCAAATATGAATGTGTTTAAGGTAAGTATGTTAGGCAACAGTATCACTAACAGAGTACTAGGCAACATGTTTGGTGTGCCCTTGGGTAAGATGGGGTATAAATATAAGAATATATCCACCATTTGAGCAATTACCAGACCATGTGTTACAGTCTGGTAGTAATTTCCATCATGTTTGACGGCAGACCTTGTTACAAACAGAGACTTCCAATGTGTATGTTAGCTGTGCAGCTGTGATAAACTGCACAGTAACTTTGGAAGGACTATGCGGTGCACTCTATTAGTGGCCCTCATTTGCAGTACCTGAATTGAATTTCTCTTTGAATGCATATTAATGCATGACATGACACTTTATGCACATATAGTTTTGCTATAGGGATATGTGAAGGGTGTTCCTACCTGAAGGCTAGTGACCTCCATGAGTGAAAAGCAGACATGTCAATTGAAATGCATTGTGTGGATAAACGATGCATAATTCAGTCATTAATCACTGCCTTCACAATACTGTAAATTCACTTGTGCACACCACTGGATTTGAACCCATGACTGTGTGTGGCAAAATGTACTGCTTGCCAAGTGATTAACATACTGAGCTCCTGAGTCCCTTCTGCAGCAGGTGTATTTGGGAGATATATGTGCACACATACAGGCTGTGACATACATTTTCTACATCCATCAGTATGTGCATGGTTTATATGGATGTATGTGTGCACCAGGGTTCCAGCTGGACATTTATTTTGCCATTAATGCCTTAGCAGGTGTCTTTCTACATGTTGCTACTGATATTGCAGGCATCACTTATATCCATTATTATGTCTTTGGCTTTCTAGTGGTGTACTATTGCACCGGGATCCATGATACATTCCCATTTTTATTTTTTTTAGTTTAATTACTTTTTAATCAAGTTTGTGCAAAGCAGTGTGATCTGCAGCTCTGCTAAATCATGCTTAATGACTGTAATTGGCAATTACTATGTTTTCTTTAAACCACCTGGTTTAAGTAAGAGTTGTGTGGAGTGGCAGGTTAATCTAGTGGTCTGCAGGGGTGACGGGCTTGGGGTCAAAATATGGGACAGGTATTTATTTTGTAAGTGTGTATTACAAGTTTATAAACACATATAGTCAATATAGCTTTATATAACTAAGCTTATCAAAGCTGTGTGATGTGGTGTGCAGCACAGCAATGAGCTAAAAAAATATGAAGAAAAGAAAAATAGGGAGATAGGAAAGTGATAAAATGGGGTGCAAGCAGGAGGATAAACATAGTGAAAAGAAGGTAGGGATGTGCAGGAAGGGTGTAGGACAGAACCACAGCTGTCCATTTCCTGTACAGCAGCAACTGTGCACTTTGACAAAATATGTACATGACTTTGAACTCTCAACCCCAGAGAGAGGGATGAGGATGACATAACTGCATTTTCAAGCCAATTGAACCAAAGTATGTGTGTCCAGTGGACACTTGTGTGAAATGGAGAGCTACGTATGGGACGATAGTTTTTTTTTTTTTTTTTTTTTGGGGACAGGTGCTATTTTTTTTAAGATGAGAGTGGAATGTTGGGGGAGGGACATTGGTACATGCAAGGGACGTAAGTTGGGTAGGTGAGGATGCATTTGCAGACAGACAAGAGAGACAAGACAGTAGACAAGGGTGGTGTGTGACACATGAGGGGGGTGAACACCTTGGATAGGGAGTGTGTTGGGGAATCCAAATCCCATGTGCCTCCAGATGGCAACAGCGTGACTCACATCTCCATCCATGGTACTGCTGGTACTGCTCCTTCACTGCCCCAAAGGTGGCAATGCTGGAGGCTGGGCTCCAGGGCAATGCTGCCCCACCAGGTATAGGAGTGTGCCCACAATCCAGTGCAGGTGGCCGTCAAACCCATGGTAGACTATCCTGCACACCAAGACCAGCAACTCATCCCGGTTGACAACACCCCCTCCACCACCACTCCCAGGGGGGGCAACTACCCGATGCCACAGGTAGTGCAGGGGCAGGGGCATCAGAGGGGACACCATTGTTTGGGTCACAAATGTGCTGGGACCCGGTGCCATGGCTGGTTGAGGCAAGGTAGGAGGATCAGCCAGATCTGGCCTTCCTTGATTTGCTGTGATGAATGACATGTAGCAATAAGTAAAAGTTAACAATAACTAAACCATTGTTAGTATTAACAGAATGGAACATCATTTTAATTAATCCAAATACATATTAATGTATAGTGTGTTTTACACAACAGTAAATAACATAGAAGTCAGTGTGGTAATAGCATGCCAGTAAGAAGTAAACCATAAGTACAACAAACTACTTAGTTTAACAAAGTATGTTAATAGTGGATTATAATAACACAACAATATTACATCATATTTTGCTAAAGTATAGTTAGTTTAACAACATATGTTAATACTAAATCATAATAATGAATAACTATAAATAAGTAAAGATAAGGGGTGGAGAGAAAGAGAGAGAAACAATCCATTACTGACAATGCAGACCATATCCCTAAAAATACTGATAATAAATACTCTACGGGCATGTAGTGTCAGTTCTGAGTGCACTGACTACAATTCTCCTATAGGTGAAGTACCATGTACATACCTCTCAAACTGTTAGCATGGGTCAGTATGGGCCAAGCAATAGCAAATGCAGATAAACAACTGCATAGAACATTTTTATATAATGTTGACTTCTATAACTACCAAGGTGTTCTCTAAGCAGATTTGGTAATATTGTATTCCAGGTAGTCATTTTTCTGGTAATACTGTGACAGACAGATGAGGTAGTTTTAATTACATTACATGAAATTATGATACTTCAGAGGTATGCTTGTGTACAGTACATAAACTAGACATCTGTCATGGCTTAGTTGGCAGGCATAGGAATAGAACCCAATAGCTGTGATGCAGGGAACATCTGCATAAAATTTGCTTTATTGGTATTGCTGATAATTGTCTGTGAAATGTTGGCACAATCATATCTGCTCATAACATGGGCTGCCTCAACCATAAACCATATACCATTTGTTCTTGGTGTGGGAGGAAAAAGACAGCATTATGTGACTGAATTCATTTTGTATTCTACAGCTATTACAGTTCTATACATGACTGTAGTGACAGTAGAACACACATGCATGGCATACAGCCATGCTGCATTTATTGAAACACATTTCTTTGGGAATCAACTATACTAGTTAACACTTTATTGGTATTGCTGATAAGTGTCTGTGAAATATAACCGCAGTCATATCTGTTCATAACATAGGCTAAATCACCCATATACCTTTTGTTACTGGAGTGGGAGAAAAAGACAGAAATATGTGACTGAATTCATTTTGCATTCTAGAACTTTTATAGTGCTATACTTGACTGCAATGACAGTAGAACACACATGCATGGAATACAGCCATACTGCATTTATTACAATAGATCTATGTTGTAGGGATCAACAATGCTGCTTAACACTTTATTGGTATTGCGGATAAGTGTTTGTAAAGTCCACACAATAAATGCCCATAGAGTGGGCTACCTCACCCATATACCTTTATTACCTGGAGTAGGAGGAAAAGAGAGCATTATGTGACTGATACTGGCCTGGAAACAGCCTTGGACCATACTATGAGTGAAACAATACAGTTTGCAGGCCATTAGTTTTAAGTTCAACAGCTATTATAGTGTTACACTTGACTGCAGCAACCTTACCATAGACAAGTAATGCCTACAACTCTGCTGCAATGGTTATGATAACACAATCCTGCTGTACACCATTTTCTTACTGTTACTGATATTGTTTATTGTTTATTGCAATACAATTGTTATTGTTGATTTATTGCACTACAGCTCTACTTGCCTATTTATTGCACTACAGTTTTTATGGTGTATACTTTATTGCAGTAAATGCTTTACTCTTTGTTGCTTATTGGACTATGGTTAGCATAATAAATCCATGCATACCACACTCACAATGCAACCTGACCAGGTGCCCAGCATGGGACTCGACATTGCAAGCCCTCTCAGCTGCAACTATTGGGAGAGAAGCACACCGCTATGCATAACAGTTTTGCAGACATTCAGCTTGCATATTGGTAAAACAGAGAAACACATACTTACATATTTGTGGGGTATTACACTTTCTCCTCTTCAGGTCATCATAATGGTGATGACACTGCACACCTGTGTGAGGGATACCAGAAACACTAGTGAGTTCCCTGACCAACCAGTCCCAGGCCTCCACCTTACACTTTGAGCCCTGAAAACTGCCCTGCAACAGTTCATGATTTTTACAAAGGAGCCCAACAAAGACTCTGGACACCTGAACACCCCATCTCTGCACCCAAAAGCATGCACCTTCACCAGCACTGCTTGCCATATCACCAGTTGATCAGACTCCAAAGACTGTTGCAGAATTCCTGCTTATTGTGCCTAATATAGGCTTTTTTCCATTACATGTTACTGCGCAACATTAAAAAAGCACCATGTTGCTTAGCAGTGCACAAACCAGCCAAGCAGGGCTAAGCAGTGCAAAACCCCACACAACCAATGTTTTAGTTAAGCTTAGCACCACACAAACAAAAGTAGCAATTAGCAGCAGTGCCATATTTCACATATATTTTTTAAATTAAAAATATATGATAAATTAAATTATAGACATCTTATCACTGCTACAGACTCAAAACCAGGACCTACTAAACATTAGGTGGTATTTCTACATATTTAGCTATCTGGATATTATGAAAACTAGCATACCTTCACATATACTACTGGGCAACCTGTTAGCATTACTAAGCACCATGCTGTGCACTGCAAAAATGCTTCAATAGACCCAGACATAAATAATTAATTACATCAGGTTTATATTTTTAGATGTCTAGTAACTGTTGGCTATGTATGTATGAGTGCAACTCAGCTCTGAGGTGCTCCACACCCCACTGTGCAAACAGCAATTTAAGAAAAACTGCAAAAAATGCAAAAATATTAAAAATAAAACATATGTCATTATAATAATTAATTACATCCGGTTTCTATATTTAGATGTCTGACAGGTGTCAACTGTCTATATGTGAGCACAGCTTGACATTGCTGTGCTCAGTGCTACTCCATGCAAACATACCAAAAAAAATGGGAAAAATTTACAAAAATAACATATTACGCATTTGACCCAATTCACAGCATTTCAACAGTAATAGGGAGCAGTACAGGCTATCCACACCCATGGGTATCCCATATATACATCTTCCTACATGGATTAAATAATCCTGTTCCTATGTTCTCCCTCAGCAGGGTGCCATCATTAATATGCATGGCATGCTGCTGAGGTGGAACCATGACCATGTACATGGATACATTCCATGTAGGCTCTACCTGGTGCTTACACAGAGTTTATTAAATCCTGGGAGTATCTTCTCAGAAAACTTAAGATGGACTGGGAGTAGCCAGAAAGAAAAATAAAAACAGGTAATACGTTTTAGGCTAAGACTAGATTTAAAATTGGTATACATATTTACCACTATGGAAGCACATATTGTGTATAGCATACCAGAAATGAAAGTCAAGTTAATTTGCAGGATAAAGGGTTTATAGTTACAGATCTGCCAAATGATTTTCTTGTGTTATTGCTTTGTTTAGCAGACATTGTTAAGACCTTTGAGTTATGGTAGTAAAGTGCTGCAATACATAAATACTATCTCGATACAGACAGAGACATAAAAACATTCACAAATATTAAATGTTGTCTTGCTAGTTTACAGAATGTAAAATTTAAAGTCAATGATATATTTTAAAAGTGATAATACAGTCAAAAGTTCAGATTTCATGCTAGAAGACCTTTGAATTATGATAATAAAGTATTGCAATGCATAAATGCTATCTTGATAAAGACAGAGATAGAAAAACATTCACAGATATCAAATGATGTTTTGCCAGTTTACAGAATGTAAAATTTAAAATCAGTGCTACATTTTAAAAGTGACAGTACAGTCAAAAGTTCAGATCCAATGCAAGAAAAGAGTACAGCATAAATATTATGTGTCATTAAAAGCACAGGTTCAAATCCCATGTTAAGGAAATTTCACATACTTGTATAAAGGTCAGACAAGCAAAGTTCCAGAATCAGATCAGTTCAAATCTAGTAATAAATATGTATATGTAAATGTTTCAAGATTGTATGTACAGTACTTCATGCAGAAATTGCAGTTTACCAAGCAGACCAGAGGCATGGACTTATGTAACTTGGTTATCAGATTGCAGGCTAACTCAGCAAGCTGAATTAAAGATGGTATTGTATGCCATAGCACAGTATGGTAAAGATCAGTTTAATATCATTATTGCAGCTTTATGCAGTAAAAGTTCTTACTATTTATTCAATAAAATTGTAGACAGTAATAATAAATCATTGCTGCATGCAGTAGTACTGAAATAGTTAAATGATATAATCTAAAAGAAAAGCTACATATTACCTGAGGATCACAGAGTAAATGTAGAAAGTTCAACAGTTAAGATTAATTTTATAAAGGTGCAGAAATGCAAATAATGGTATTAATAAAGTGTCAGATTACTACTTTAGTTTCATTTGAAGTTACGACAGGGAAAAACAATGCCATTGAGGTTTCTGTTTGATTTAATAATGAAGTTACAGCCTTTCCATTTCACTATAGTACATTATCAGTTCAGTTACAGACTTGCAAGAATGCATTTATTAGTAATGCTGGTCTACTTCACTATAGTACATTATCACCTTACAGACTTACAAGACGTTATTAGCAGCATGTGTTAATTTCATGGAGAAAACTGTAAATAAAGTCAGGACAGCAAGCAATACTATCAGTTTAGAATTGTCAAAGCTGCAAATGTTATTTAAGGACCTAATACTGCTTTTTTTGTGCTTTGCAAATATTGCTACAAAAAGACATGCTGTCGGTTTTGAATATCTAAATAATTTCCAGGTTGAATTCCCAGAATGCAGAGTAAATACAGTCAAGATTGCATCAGCTACCCAGCCTTGTAGAGGAGATGGGAAAGGGGAGGTTTGGAAGACTTAAGTGTAAAATGGACTAAGAAAGAATTCCTTCCAATACCGCAGCAGTGAGTGGGACAATGCAGAATAAGGCCCAAACTTGGCAAGAGCTGCAGTGCACAATGTGTGTATCTAGAGAAAGACAAGACCACCTAAGCTAGCTTTGATATGTGTTTAAATGTGTTCCAGTTACCTAACTTCTTTAAAGTTAAAATGTGTATACAACAGATATGCATTTGTGCATATTACAGTTAAAGCAAGTATGCAAATGTTTTCAGACAATTGTATAAAGTACTAGTTTTTAATTTAAATGTGTTTCAGTTATCTAAAGTCTTTAAAGTTAAAACATATATATAACATATGTGCATTTATGCAGATTAGAGTTAAAGCAAGTATGCAAATATTTTCAGACAATTGTATAACAGTGCTTGTTTTCAGTTTATGCTTTTATCTGTGCTCAGATAATACTGACAGAAAAAAGATATTCCTTTGCTAATAGTTTAGTCTCTGGAATATAACATTTACCAGATTTCAGTTTATGCTTTTATCTTTGTTCAGGTAGCACTGACAGAAAATGGTATTCATTTAGTATTAGTTTAGTTAGTTTCCAGAATATAACATTAATAAGCAGCTATTTTAGGTGTTCAGTATAAATTTTATTTTAATGCAATTTTCAGTCAAGTTTCATAATATGCTATTCATACTCAGTTACGAGTTCAGTACAGTACATTTCAGTCAGATTTCAGAACATAGCATTCATAGTTATTTATTTCTAAAAGCATTATTAGACAGTTACAACATGCAATTACATCACACTTTACATTATTCAGTCATTAGTTTTAAGGGTAAAGTGACAGAATTATTTGTAACTAGCTTATTACACCACTTCACATTATACATTTCTAACAACATTACTACATCACATTTCTCATTATTCAGTCATTAGATTTAAGGGTAAAGTGACATAATTATTTGTAACAGGCTTATAAAGATAAGTTATCTAAAGAATAATTAGTAATAGTTATTTAATATACCCAAGGCATAACAGGTCAGGCTTAATTTGTTAATTGATGTACAGAATACAGTGCACCTTACATAATAATTATTATACATTAGACAGAAAGGTAAAACAACATTGACAGAGTATGCAAAGATACAGGTCTGAAATACAGAAAACATAGGTTTTAGTAAAGTTACTTCTACTACATCTATTGCAGCAAACAGAAATTAAAAAGGTAAATAAACAGGATTATTAGTAACAAATCTAGCTGAAACTTTACAGACACAGGTTAATATAGTAGATGGTAATTATGCTTCAAGATATGTATATTATAGGCATAAAAATGTGAGTCTACCAGATATAACACATTAAAGAATTTCCCAATCATAATTAAATCATTAAGTTAAGAGACTTCAATCCAAAACCTGCAAAAGCATCAGAGACCTCCAAAGCAGACACCCAAACAACCTGCACCTTCCGTCACAAACCAGACAACACATAAAACACAAAATCAGTGTGTCGCACAATCACAGCCCTTAAGGCGAAATAACATACCTAACACACTAGTAATAGGTGACTCTCTAGTCAGGCACACTGATGTCCCACTCACTAGGCTGGACAAGCAGAAGGTTACTGTTAGCTGACTGTCGGGAGACAGAATCCGCCACATAACAAAAGCACTCAGGTCACTCCAGAACAAGTACAAATATGACTCTGTCATTGTTCATGTTGGTGTGAATGACCTGAGATGTACCTCCCTGGACTAAATGAAAAGAGACATGGAAGAGCTCTCTGATCATGTAGCCCAGGCTGGTATGACCCTGACCCTGAGTAGCATTCTGCTTTCACCAAGAATGATACCTCAGTATAAAGCAAAAATGATCAATTTCAACAATTGGCTAAGCTTCTGGTGTCATTCAAAGGGGAGCCAGTGTCTGTCTGCCTGGGACCACATGCTTGACAAGCCGCATTGCTTCACAAGAGATGGCTTGCACCTGTCACCCCTAGCCTTTCAAATATTGGCCAAGGCTCTTGCTGCCCCCATAGTGCCTTTTTTAGGCAAGGCTGAAAAGTCAAACCCACATCCGTAAACAGCACAAGTAACAAAAAACTGAAGGTTATGCTACTCAATGCCAGGAGGTTAAATCTCAAAATGCAGGCACTCGAAGCACTCCTCAGTATGGAGAACGTCAACATCTGTGCAGTAACTGAAACCTGGTTCAAGGATCCAGACAGCACCCCAGCACTACCGGGCTACAACTCGTACCACACATTTTGGCTACAGAACACAGACCGAAACACAAAAGGAGGGGGTGTATCCATATTCATCAAGGATACCTATACCTCCAGGTTAGTGGCGCAGTATGATACCTCTGAGATCATCCTTGTGCAACTAACATTGGCAAATCTGCAATGCAAATTGTGGCCTGTTACAGACCACCCTCTATGACCCAGGACCACCACTCGACCTTTCTCGAGACACTGGAAAACATGAAGGTCCTACCGAACACCCTGATATGGGGCAATTTCAATTACCCTAACATTAACCGGGAAAACTACTCGAGTACAAATTCCCAGGCCCAGCACTTCCTGGAATTCATCAACTCAAATGCCCTGAATCAGCTGGTAACCTCCCCTACCAGTGGTGAAAACATATTGGACCTGGTCATCACAAACATGGGTGACAGGTGTTCCACACTGAAGGTCAACCTGTCACTGGTTAGATCAGGCCATAAACTAATAATTCTGAATGTCCACACCCCACCACCACCCCCAGCTAAGGAAACCACAGTAAAAAACTTTTCTAAAGCAAAATTCACCTTACTTAAGACAGACAGTAAGTTTCACAGCCCCCCACGCTAAAGGATAACGCTGCCCAAGATGCAGAAACCTTTACAAATGCACTCTATGAGCACCTACAAGGATGCATGGATCATGCCATCTCTAGATAAACCAAGACTCACTCCTCTAAGAGAAGGAAACCAGTCTGGTGGACCCCTGCCATAAACAGGCTATGCAATAGAAGGAGGAAACTAGTTCAGAAAAAAAGGCAAATCCCAAGAAGGAAAGACATCCCTGATCAGTATCAGTAAGAAACTAAGGTCCCTCATATAATCATCCAAGGCTAACTTTGAAAGAAAAATAGCCAAAGATTCAAAAGATAACCACAAAGCTTTCTTTAGCTATGTTAAGAATCTAAGTGGCAATTCGCAGATATGCACTAAACTAGTGCAAAATAGCACAAAATATACTGAACCTACTGATATTGCCAACATCCTGGCAGATAGAGTCAGTGCAAACTTCACCCCTCTCTCACTCCCAAAAGAGCCTACAACAATACTGGAAAAGTGTAGTGTCCCAGAAATCATGGATGCACAGGTGAAAATAGCCCTTTCAAAAGCCAAAAACACAGCATCAATGGGGCCAGATGGTGTCCCAGGCTGCATCTTGCATGAACTACAGAACGAACTAACCCTCCACCTAAACACACTGTTCAACCTCAGCCTCTCCACAGGCTACATGCCCATAGAATGGCACACAGCAATGTGTATTCCACTCCACAAAGGAGGGGTCACAACTAACCCTGGTAACTATCGCCTCATAAGCCTGACTAGCCTGGTCTGCAAGGCAATGGAGCGCATCAACATGGAACTCATTAACAAAGACATTGGGAACCTCCAAACACTTGACCTGACCCAGTTTGGCTTTGTTAAGGGCAGATCATGTCTACTAAACCTGGCAGACTTCTTCGAGACAGTCACCAATGCCATAGACAAGGGAAAGGTTGTTCACACAGCCTACCTTGACATCGCCAAGGCTTTCAACACCATTCCCCACTTGGGTATTACAGAAAAACTCACCAGCCTGAACATAAACCCCTATGTCATGAGATGGGTTGCCAACTGGCTTACAGACAGAACTCACACAGTAAGAATAGTGGGCTCCAGGTCTGACTCTAAACCAGTCACAAGTGGTGTCCTGAAAGGCTTGGTCTTGTGACCCCTACTGTTCAGGATACACTTCTCAGAAGTACAGGCAAACACAGGAGGACTAGAGCTAACGAAGCTCGCCAATGACTGAAAACTGGTTGCCATAATTGACTCTCCGGCTGACACGGATATCCTCCAAAAGGGCCTTACAGAGGCAGACACCTGGTGTCAAAGTCATGGCCTCAAACTAAATGCCAAAAAATGCATAGTCATCCCATTTGGGAAAAACAAAGCACCCACAAATTACCAAATAGGCGGCAATCCCCTTAATACAGAAGAGGTAATAAGAGATCTGGGGACCCAGGTAGATAGTAATCTCTCCTTTGACAATCATATTGCCAAAGTAGGTGGCATTCAAAAGACATACATAGAATGGGCGTGCCTTTGTTGAAGGTTGGGCATCAAGCTGGCACCTCGGCACCTGTAAAAAAATCTACTGCCAATCATTAGCGGACTGGGGTTCCGCTGTGGCAACCTCTAACCGGGAAAAGCCAAAAGAAGAACAAGTTAGGAAATCCTTCTATGTGGCCCATCTAATTACTAAAGGGTTTGCATCTAGAAATAAAGAGGATATAGTGCCCCTCTACTCGTCACTCATCAGACCCATCATAGAGTACAATGCCCCATTCAGGATGTACATCGCAAGACACTTCCAACAGCTGGAGAGACCACAAAAGTACCTTTACCGAGAGGATTACTGGTCTCAAACATTTGTCCTATGCAGCCCGACTGAAAAGACTCCGGCTGTACTCAGTGGCATATCGCTTACTCAGAGGTGATCTCTGCCTGACTTACAAAGACATGTCCAACTCAGAATTGATGGACATGCTCCACCTAAAGAAATCCAAGTCACAGCGAGCCACATGCTCTAGGGAGCTAAACCTTGCCACCACAATAAATAGAACATGCTGGAGGGATAGATTCCTGTCACAGAGACTCCCCATGCTTTGGAACAAAATTCCAAACTACATTAGGCAGAGCCCGTCACTAACACTCTTCAAGAGAAATCTTGACGAGTGGATGGGTAACAGAAAATACACCCCTGGGATCACTTAGTTGGCTCTGCTTGACAGAGGATCAGTTAATTAATCAATGGGGCAGCGAAAGCCAACACACTCTGTCTTGGCTTATAAATGCCCTCAAGCAGATAGCCTAGTACCTACCTGTGAACATAAACAGATCAAAATGCCAAGTGACACCTAGTGGTCAAAATTAAAATTGTAAGTTTATTTAACAGATGATGAAAACTTATTTTATATTGGTTCTAGTGATGATAGGGTCATGGGATCATAGGAGGTTATTAGGCTATTAGCCCTAAGACCTCTACAAGTCTAGCCATGTTATACCCTTGTTCCCTTACGGACAAAGATATAGTCTATGCTTGCACATAAATCTAAGATCAGCACCAGCTGTCCCTGTCTATGCTGATCATTATACTATACTTCACAGACCATATTAATAGATGTATAAAGTAGTTACAGAAGTAAACACATTTTAGTAATTTCAGAGACAACTGTTACAGTATAAATCTTACATGAATACAGTTAGTAGAACAGACCTTGTGTAAGCCTGAAAATATAAGGATAGAACTGTGTCTTCATTTTCAATTTCATATTTTAAAATAATTACAGAAAGAGATACCTGTGTGTGTGTTCAGGTATCTCAGAAGGAGTTGTAAGACCAGGTATCATTTAAATCTACAAAAATACATTATTCTCTGTGAATAAGTCTAGAAATGCAGCCATATTAAAGCAGGCCTTCCCTATTTGTATATAGTTTCAGTGAATGTACTTTCAATCAGTGAAAATTACCTTGAGTCAAGAATACAGAAAAGAATAGAATAGCAGTACTTTAATTATAAACAGATATCACAAGGCTTGGTACCCAAGACTAAAGAGGCATGTAGAAACTTACAGGGTTTTGGTATTATTAGGAAATATTTCAGACACAGTTAGTTAAGTTAGTTAGTTTGGACTGATATGCAGAATGTCATTGCAGTACAGACACTTGAGTATGAGTGCAGAAGTCATGTCATATATCCAGCATTCCAGAATATTAGTGATAGTATTCAGGAGGAAAGAAATGCAGAATTTGAAGACAATTCTGGTGTATCAGCACTGTTATTGGAGTTAGTATTTGGATATCATTGACATCTAACATCACTGTACATAATAAAGTATTCTTAACTGAATTACATTATTTGCTGACTTTATTCTGAAATGTCCAAGTAGATTTGGCACATAAAGGAGAGGCTGGCACCTGTTAAGCATAGTTCTGAGTAATTAACAGATAAAAACATTCATTCCAGTCTCATTCTAGTTTCATCCAGTTGTTTCTTGTTAATTCCAGTATCTTGCCAACACATCAATTCTTTCACAGACATTTGGTGCTTAGAGAACAAACTATCAAGCTGCAGAATATCTTTTAAACCTGCTTTATTTATTTATTTATTCATTCATTTGTTCATTTAATTATATATTTATTTTTGCATATTTATAAGTTTTAACTATCATATTTATAATAGGCCTTCTGCATTACTCTTTATTAAAGGCATGACATAACACTGCATTAAGTATAAATTATAACAATGTTAAATGTCAGGTGTTTACTAGGCTGAATTGTGAAGGCCATTGTAATGCTTTGCTAGAAAGAATTAAAACAAGGTGCAGTGCAGGAATGAGGATAGATTTTAGTGTGAGTTACAAAGAGACAAACTACAAAAAAGTAGTCAGATGTTATTTGTTTTGTATACAGGTTTAGCATTTTTAATATTCAACTGAGTGGAAAATTTTAACAACTGATGAGACGGTTCATCCATGTAAGCCCAAAGTGTTGTGTTTGCCCTTACAACAAACAATTTACTAGTGTAGATTGCCAGACCCTAATTCAATACTGATAGTAACATTATTGGGAAAGACGTTTAAATGAGGTGAATGTTATGTGTGGTAAGATTTTTTTTAATTAATGGACTTGCATGCATAATTATTTATTTATTTATTTATTTATTTATTTATTTATTTATTTATTTATTTCAGTTTGATGACAGGGGACGTTCACTGGGCCAAGAAGAGCCCATTTTCAGTGGAGACCCGGGGAGAAAAGCCCCAATGACAAATAAACAAATAAATTACAAGTATATACAAGGCAGTGTGATTAGTTGCATCAAGCTGAGATTTTATACATATCAAAGCAAAACATTTGTCTATAACATAATCTAGACTTTTATTCCACAAATGCTTGCATATCAGTAAAAATATATGTAAGGTTGGTATATCTTATTATAGACTATTGAGACATTCTCAACAATTTTCTGGTTACCACAGTAGTACACCATTTTATTCAATTGGTTCATGCTTCAAATTGCAAAGATCTGATTTTTTCAGTGATGTCCAAAGCCTCACCTGAAAGTAGGAATTGTATGAATTTAATTTATTGAAGCTTGAAGTTTATATATTTTCATCTTTGGGACCATGGTACCAAAAGCTCTCAGTCAATAAACAGGTGGCCTTAGTTAATGCAAAGACTTTTAATGTGTTTTTTTTTTTTAAAGAATTGTATACATTAAACAATATTATTATGCTTTGGACTACTGTTTCTGCAACTCCTTTAAAATATATAGCCAAAATGTTTGAACTACTTGTACAGACTGAATAAAGCACTTTTTAAGAGTAGTCCATTCATATTTCTTTTATGTTTTTTTAACTGTAAATTCCGCGGTGGTACGGCGGTAGCATTGTTACCTCACAGCAAGAGGTTCTCCCGTTCGATTCTCGGCATGGCTTGGGAGTGTCTTCTGTGTGGTGTCTGCATGTCCTCCCCGCGGTTGGGTAGTGTTCGAAAGACATGCGTGCATAAATGGGCGTGCCTTCGTTGAAGGTTGGGCGTCGAGCTGGCACCTCGGCGTTTTGTAAAAATCTACTGCCAATCATTAGCGGACCGGAGTTCCGCTGTGGTGACCCCTTACCAGGAAAAAGCCGAAAGACAAACAACAAACAACTATAACTACAGTACATCTATTATTGAGTTTTGGGGTTTTATTTGAATTTAGTTATATTTGCTGAATTTCTAGCTCAAACAAAGAGATTTGCTTTTCAGTTTCCCAGTATACTTGTGTCTTATTACAAGTGATTTGGTTTTGTATTTATCCGGGGTAAAGAATTCAGTATCTCAGTCATTGTTTTATATTAGTACATTTCTGTTACATAAACGATTATAATCATATCCACCTAGTATGTCATAAATTTTTTAGCATGACCATGGGATGAATATAAAAATATAAACTTATTCAGGGTCATGAATTTTGGTGCTGTGATGTGACTATAGTGGAAGTAATTTATGGGGAGTAACACAAGTACTTTATATAAATGAATATGTCTAAACAATTACTGCCACTTTTTAGTTTCTTACTGTCTTTTCCAAATTATTTTTATTAACATAATCAATTAACACTGGAGTCTACATGTTATAAGAATATTAGTTTGACAAGGAAATATCTGGATTATTTTAGACTCCTAACAACTTGTTTTATTCACTATGCTTATGTCACATGTGATGGCAGTGCCCTGGCCCAGCAATCAAGGAGCCTCAATCCTCACCACTAACACCAGAGAGGGTGTCTCATATATGAGGAAAGGATATCAAATACACACAGTAAAGTGCAATTTCCCTTAAGAGCACACAGAGATCACAGTCAGTCTGGGATTGGTCACTCCCTTGCTCTCCAGGTCCCCAATAAGACTCCACACTGCCACAGCTATAGGGTCCAGATCTCAGCCTAGTGGGCAAGGTAAAACCTCTAGCACCTTCTCTGTCCAATCAGTGCTTTGTGTCCCTGCCCAAGTAGCTGACACACACACACACACACACACACACACACACACACACACACACACACACACACACACACACACACACACACATGCACTTTGAGATAAGAGTTTATACAACCACACAGACATTCCTGGGGAAGGCTGGCACAGGTTCTCCAGCTGTGCCCCTTTCTCCCAGACTATACGGTAGTACCAGCTGCCACCACCCACTAACATTTATCAGTTACTCAAAGGCCCTTAAAATGGTGTCAAATTATGATTGTGTAATATTATTATCCAATTGGTAGTATGACTAAACAGTCTCAAGGCTTATTAGAGTGACTTGGTACAAGAGCCTTATATACATGCAGTGTACTCTTAGAGCTTAACTTATCTCTAGACAAAACAACCACAGGTGAAAGTGTTTCAACTATTTAATGTTGTTGTTGTTGTATCTTTCGTCTTTTCCCAGTTAGGGGTCACCACAGCAGAACTCTGGTCCACTAATGATTGGCAGTAGATTTTTACGTACCGAGTTGCCAGCCCTGATGCACAACCTTCAACAAAGGTACGCCCATTCACGCATGTCTCCACACAGAAGATGCTTTAGCTGAGAATCAAACAGGACAACGTCTTACTGTGAGGCGACAATGCTACCGTAGCACCACCACTATTTAATAATAAATAATAAAAACACAAGACAGTACTTCTTACTACACAGTGCTAGTCAAGAGTTCAGAGATCACACATAAATACTCAAAATACATCAGTAGTACAGTTCTGACATCACAGAAAAACACAGTCTAATCTTTCTAGTTTTTAGCTATTTCTAAAAGAAAACACAAGTCTAAGATAATTCACATATGAGCAAGACAGTTCTGTGAGTTGGATGGTCAAGACAAAACTGCTTAATGCCTTCTGGTTCTCTCTGTTTAAATTGAAATTGCAGTTTTGATAAAACATTACATCATTTCACACTTTCCTGGTGTTCCCAGGCTGACAAAATCTGCATTTACATTCTTTTATATCTAGGTAGAAACCAGAGCAATAAAGGACATTCCACATGTAAATTCTGGTCATTAACATTAGCCTTAAAACAATAGGCAGGAAACCTTCATCTAGCCCGGCCGGAGCCAAATTGTAAACATCAAAGACAGTCATGAAATAATTTTAATTTCAAAGGACAAACAAGAAATGCTTGACTTAGCTTTCTTTACAGCAGAGGGCAATGTTGCTACATTGTTTTAAGTTCAACATTTCACAGCATATTCTTTCATTTAAGAAAACAATCCTGTATTTCAACATTCATATTTACAGAGGACAGAATTATGTACCACATTCTATTTAACTAGGTTGGCAGCCTTCATCCATCTCTACCAGCCATCACCCCCCCCCCAATAAAGCTAGTTTTTCAAGTGACTCTTGAGAAATGCTGCTTGAGAGGGTTAGGTCTATCTGAGTATACCTACCCCATTCTCTGTCTTGAGAGCCCATCTGCATTGGCATTGCTACTCCCACTACAATGCTGCACTGACATATCATATGCTTGCAATCCTAGGCACCATCTTAGCAACTTGGCATTTTGTTGGCTGGCTCTGTTTAACCATGTTAGTGGGTTGTGTTCTGTCATAACAGTGAATTTCCTTCCATACAGATAAGGCTGAAGTTTCTGCAGTGCCCACACTATGGCTAGACATTCCTTTTCTACAGCGGCATAGCATTCCTCCCTGGGTTGGAGCCTACGACTGAGATAAACAACTGGGTGCTCTTCCCCTCTGAAGAAATCTGGCTAAGTACAGCCCCCACCCCATGGTTTGAAGCATCCACCTGCACAACAAATTCTTTGCTGTAATCTGGACTGGCTAAAACAAGGGGTCCTCACAAAGCTTCTTTAAGCTTCTGGAATGCCTGCTCACATGCTGGGGTCCACAGTACCTTATCTGGCCTGTTCTTCCTTGTCATGTCTGTGAGGGGAGCAGCTATGGTACTATAACTGGGGATGAACTTTCTGTAGTACCCTGCTGTCCCTAAAAATACCCTCACCTGCTTTTTAGTAACAGGTTCAGGCCATGCCTGAATGGCTTCCACTTTGGCACGTTTTGGCCTTATCTTATCACTCCACACTCTATGTCCTAGGTAGGAGACCTCCGCCATACCCACCTGACATTTGCTCGGCTTAATGGTCAACCCTGAAAAACTTCACTGACATGAACCAAACTTGAGAAAACAAAAAAATGGGCACTGCTCAGTAGGAGAATCCACGTAGTTTATTGACTTAAAGTGCTTTTTGTTTTAAATATTCCAATGAAAATGACGTGCTCAGATAACAAATCACAACACAGCTATATAACCCACAACATATGCATAAATGTTAATACAAAATTAAAACATAATGTAAAAATTCATAAAGACATGCATGTAACAACATGTACATCGCATATCCTTTAAGAACGTATAAAACACTCAAAGTAACAAGTTTATATGTACATGTTAGATGGTAAGAATAGGATTCATATATGTATATATATATTTTTTCACATTTCTAATATATTTTTTTAACAGTTTATGCTTGATATGAGTGTTTTATATGTTCTTAAAGGATATGCGATGTACATGTTTTTACATGCATGTCTTTATAAATTTTTACATTATGTTTTAATTTTGTATTAACATTTATGCATATGTTGTGGGTTATATAGCTGTGTTGTGATTTGTTATCTGAGCATGTCATTTTCATTGGAATATTTAAATGTCATGAGAGTTAGGTTGTATTCACTTCTGATGAAGTTTGCCTTGAGTGCAAATGAAAACTGCTTTAAGTCAATAAATAACTTGGATTCTCCTACTGAGCAGTGCCCAGTTTTTTTGTTTTCTCAATTAATGGTCACCCCTGCCCTCTGTAGTCTGCCAAGCACCTCCCTGACATGCTGAAGGTGCTCCGGCCAGGAATGGCTGTGGATGGCAACATCATCTAGGTAAGCAAGGGCAAACTCTCCTGCTCCTGCTAGAATATGATCTACCAGCCTCTGGAAAGTCACCAGGGCATTCTTCATCCCAAAGGGCATCTTTGTGAACTCATACAAGCCAAAATGAGTCACAATGGCTGACTTCTCTCTAGCACTGGGAGTCAAGGACACCTGCCAGTAACCCTTGGTAAGATCAATGGTTGTAAGATACTTAGCCCCACCCAGCTGCTCTAGAGCCTCATCTGTCCTAGGCATGAGGTAAGCATCTGCCTCTGTGTGACTGTTTAATTTCCTGTAATCCACAAAGAACCTGGTGCTGCCATCCTTCTTTGGCACCAGTACCACTGGGGAGGCCCAGGGATTGTTGGACTCCTGAATCATCCCTAGTTCCAACATCTCTTGTTCCTCTTCCCTCAGAGTCTGTTTGACTCTCTCAGGCACCCTATAAGGGGCCTGCCTGATAGGCCTTTGGGGTCCTGTATCCACCTGGTGCTGCACCAGGAGGGTGCTCCCTGGTGTCCCAGTGAGCATGCCCCCAAACTCCTGCAACACTGCTTGGATTTCTCGAACCTTGGTAGGAGATAGCCACTGGAACATTGCTACCTCTTCCACTGAGGTGTCAGCCCGAGCCTCACTGAGGAGATCAGTCCCCAGATCTCCCTCAGACTCCTCCTACAATCCACTGCAAATACTCAGCACAAGGACCTCCCTATCATGGTAAGGTTTCATCATGTTAACATGGCACAATTTGTGCTCCTGCCTTCTGCCTAGCAGCTCCACCATGTAGTTAACATCACTTACCTTTCATACCACCTTGTAGGGACCCCCCCAAGCTGCTTGCAGCTTGTTGTGTCTGACAGGAATGAGAACCATTACCTGCTGCCCCACAGCATACTCTCTAGCTCGAGCATTCCTGTCATACCACACCTTTTTATGTTGTTGGGCTTCTGCCAGGTTCTCCTGGGCCAAGCCCATGAGTTCCCTGAGCCTTTTCCTGAGGTTTAGGACATATGCCACAACAGACTCCTTGTGAGACTCGCACTCACATTCCCACTCATCTTGAATTAAATCTCGAGGTCTGCTCACCCTATGCCCATTCAGCAACTCAAAGGGTGAGCAACCTGTGGATTCCTGGGGAACCTCTCTGTAAGCAAACAACAGATGGGGCAAATATTTGTCCCACTCCCTCTTGAACTGATATACAAATGCCTGTAGCATGGACTTGATTGTAGAGTTTAACCTCTCAACAAGACCATTAGTCTGGGGATGGTGGGGGTGGTCTTCATGTGCTTCACCCCACAGGACTTCCACAGACAAGCCTGCAGGTCTGACATGAAATTGGCACCTCTGACAGTCAGTATTTCCTTTGGAAAACCTACCCTGCTGAAAATCTCTAACAAAGTATTTGCCACCTTCTCTGCCTCAATGGAGGACAAAGCCACTGTCTCAGGGTATTGTGTACCATACTCTACTACCACTAGGATATACTTTTACCCAGTGGAACTTGGGGTACTCAGAGGACCCACAATATCCACAGCTACCCTCTGAAATGGCTCCTAAATCACAAGCAAAGGCATCAAAGGAGCTCTCACATTGTCTCCTGCCTTGCCTACCTTTTGGCACTGTTCATAGGTCCTGCAGCACCCTGTTACATCTCTGGAAATTCCAGGCCAATAGAAGTTCTGCATAATATGCCACTTTGTATGTTTTATGCCCATATGACCAGAAGTGTCAGATGGTAGGCTCTAGGCACTACCAACTGCTGTACTCTCTCACCTTCTAGCCCTCCCTCAGGGGTCCACTCTCTGTATAGGAACCCTTTGTCCCAGTATACAAATTCCCAATTTTCTTGAGAATCAGGTGCCTCCCTAGCTACTTGCCTCAGGTTTTGAAATGTAGGGTCTGAGAGCTGAGCCTGTCTCAACTCTCTCCATGTAATCCTTCCCAGTTCCCTTCCACAGGAAGTCTGGCATCCTCTGACAGTGATGCCTCACTGTCAGCCTGGGTACTACTACTCACCTCTACCTTCGCAGTCACTCTGTCCAAGGGAACATTAGTACCCACAAGCAGCTGTGGCTCACATTCAGTCTCACTGCTACAGAGTAGCTCCCTCCCTGAAGTAACCACATCGCCAGTCCTGGCTGCAAGTATGCAGTCTGCCTGGGTCTCCCCCAGGCTACCAGACCCACATGCTTGTCTCCTAGCCTGACTGCATGTAACTGCATAAGCAAATGGTACTGCCTCATCCAAATCCTTCCCTTTCAGGACATCTGCAAGATGGTAGTTTAGTACCACTGTTGTCTCAATACAACTTACTATTGGCATTTTGTCTTTCCCACTTACTGGCTCGCTCACGTTTGGTTCCCCACCTTGCCTCTGTGGACACCTGAATGCCACATGGCCCAACTGGTTGCATTCAAAACATTTAACCCTAGCTCCTGGACGTATACCTGGACTAGTGGCTTCCCCTGCTACTGGCAGATTCTGTTGTGGCAGTCTGTGCTGCCCACCATGGATTCCTTTAGACCCATGAGCAGTACTGGGGTCCCCTTTCTGTGCAGGGCTGCCCTGCTTGCCAGGTATAGATCTCCCTTCTTTCCCAACTCATCTGAAGTAGCACATTGTCTATCAGCTAACCAGATCCTCATGTCCTCAGGCAAAATGATAAGGGCTTATTCCCTCACCAAAAGGTCTACCAGCCCTTCAAAAGTGGTGACCTGACATTCACTCACCCACCTATGGAAATAAGTGCTCAATTCAGCAACATATTCACACATACTTCCATCTGCATTGCGTCTATGCTCATGAAACTTTTTCCTATATGTTTCAGGTGTTAGCTTAAAAAATTCTAACAGGCAATTTTTTACAGCAGTATAATCAAAACATGCAACATCAGACATTTTAGATAATACAGTTACAGCTTTACCATGGAGTAAGGGGGTCAGGAACCTTACCCAGAGTCCTTGGTCAACTTCATACTGTTTAAATACCCTCTCAAACATCTGAAGGAAACTATGAAAAGTATCCCCCTCTTTAAACTGCGGAAGAAATTTACTGACCTTTTGTGCTTCTGGGATCCAGTTACTCCCTTCCCCATTACCTCCATGACTCTGGTGAAGAGTCAGCATCTACTTCTCATGGTGCATCTGCCTCTCTTTTTCTTCAGCTTCTAAGCATAGCAGTTTCTCATTCTCCTCACTTTCTAGATGCCTTTGTCTCTCAGCTGCTTCTAATTCAACATGCCTGCCCTCCAACTCAAGTCTCTTTAGCTTCAATTGGATTTTTAAGTCCACTGCAGAAAGGTTGAGATGTCCATTTTCCGAGGGTATTATATCTCCACTGCCAGTCTGATTGTCCTCCTGGTTGCTGTTTTCTGATGCAGCTGTAACCAAGGCTGCAATCAGGTCTGCCTTAGTCAGGTTTCCATACATCAGTCCCCTAGCCTGGCACATCTCCACCAGCTGGCTCCTTGTCAGCTTTCCATACTCTTCTACTGACATGCTGCCTGCTCACCCTGACTAACTAAGCTAACAAAAGAAATAAAACAATTGTGATCTGAACTCAGAGAAATCACTGCATGGCTGTTTTAGAGTACAAAACACCTTTAAAGCTCACTGTACACAAGCTACAGGATTCAGTCTACCCACACCACTACAAGCCAATTAGTATTTGCCAACTAATTAATATGTGATGTGGATATCCCACCACTGCCAAACACAAATGTGAGGATATCCCAACCACTACCACCAATTAATATGTGATGCCCGTGCTCTGGCCCAGCAATCAAGGAGCCACAATCCTCACCACAAACACCAGAATGGGCGTCTCATATATGACAAAAGGATAACAATACACACAGTAAAGTGCAATTTCCCTTAAGAGCACACAGAGATCACAGTCAGTCCGGGGTTGGTCGCTCCCTTGCTCTCCAGGTCCCCAATAACACTCCACAATGGCACAGCTATAGGGTCCAGAACTCAGCCCAGTGGGCAGGCTAAAACCTCTAGCACCCTCTCTGTCCAACCAGTGCTTCATGTCCCTGCCTAAGTAGCTGACACACACACACACACACACACACACACACACACACACACACACACACACACACACACACACACACACACACATGTACTTTGGGATAAGAGTTTATACCACCACACAGACACTCCTGGGGAAGGCTGGCACAGGTTCTCCAGCTGTGCCCCTTTCTCCCAGACTATACAGTAGTACCAGCTGCCACCACCCACTAATATTTATCAGTTACTCAAAGGCCCTTAAAAGGGTGTCCAATTATTACTGTGCAATATTATTATCCAATCGGTTGTATGACTAAACAGTCTCAATTAATATTAGAGTGACTTTTAATTTCAAAGGACAGAGAAGAAATGCTTGACTTAGCTTTCTTTACAGCAGAGGGCAATATTGCTACATTGTTTTAAGTTCAACATTTCACAGCATATTCTTTAATTTAAGGAAACAAGCCTGTATTTCAACATTCATATTTACAAAGGACAGAATTATGTACCAAATTCTATTTGACTAGGCTGGCAGCCTTCACCCATCTCAACCAGTCTTCGCATCATGTAAATTTCTTATGACCACTGGTAATCATGGAAGGAATGTAGTTGTTGCTAGGAAAAAAAATGGCATCTTCATGTAATGCACTGTTAAATGTGATCCTTATTTGAATAGGTTAAACCCTTAATTTAAGGGTATCATTTAGAAAGATGGAGATGCTGTCTTCCATCCTTCAGGGTGTGCAACCATGTCTGACACTATAACTCCAACATCTGTAGATTAGCAGAAATGCCCTTAAAACAAGGTTTATCTCTAACAGTAACTTGCAGAATCCTAAGTTTGTTACATACACTTTATAATTCACAAGTAGCACCCTCACCATTTCTCACTGCTTACAGTCATTTCAGGTTTATATGAATTTGGATTTTGTACAAAAAGTTTAAAGAAGGGAAGTGAATATCCTCTTCAGTGTGCATGTTCTCCTAGATTACAGATTTACCTCATTTATAAGCAAAACAAGAACAAGACTAAAAACTATCCTTTAAGAAAATTAGTCACTAAATATCTATCCTCCTGCCAATGGCTCCATATTCTGAGGCTCTCATTAAATAGTAATATTTTGTAAAAAAATACATGTGCCATTTGAAGTGATGAGGTATTTTACTCAGATTTATCACAAATTCAAATATCTTTCAATAAAAAGAAAAAAATATGATACAAAATCTGGGCCAGTTAAGAATTATATAATGCAAGCACTGCTGGCATGACTTAAAAGTTCAGGAGACATTAGCTTATACAGCTATAACAGGAACATTTGAAAGCCAATATATTAGTTTCTAGAGTGTTCGGAGGTAACTGCTGTTGCTGCTAAAATGTATATAGGTATGCCTAAGTATTGAAAGACAGCAATGCTGAGAACTGCAGTACACTGAAGGATCTAATTGCTATAAACATGGTCAGAAATAAAGTGAAGGTTTCGTTAACTGACAGGATGAGGAGAATAGGGTTTGATTGCAATTCCTTTGGGGATAGTCGACATTATAGCTGAGATATTCTAGTGATACCAGGATGAATAGTTATGCAGGTGATTCTGACTATCAACTGTATATTGGCTAGATAAGGCAAGGCAATGAAGTAGATAAAAGGCTGAGCATGTGGTCGGTATTGCAACTATTAGTCACAATTTATATTTTCAGTTTCAGTCAGTAACAAGTGGGGGTCTATATTATAACATCAAAGTCTTAAAACTTCAAATGTTATAATATCGAACCCTATGCACCGAAGGCTGAAAATAGCGAAGCTGCAGAATATCAAATACTTTCCTAGGGAATGTATTTGGTGGGCCATTTCTGCAGCTTCGCTATTTCCTCGACTGTGGAGCGAAGGTTACAGACCGGGTTAAGGTAAGTGTGCAAACAGATCAGGTTAAGGTGAGTGTGTGATAGTTAGGGACCTTAGGGTTAGGGAGCGGGTAAGGTGAGTGTGCAATAGGGACCCTAGGGTTAGGGAGTGGGTATGGTGAGTGTGCGATAGGGACCTTAGGGTTAGGGAGCGGGTAAGGTGAGTGTGTGATAGGGACCTTAGGATTAGGGAGTGTGTAAGGTGAGTGTGCGGTAGTTACGTACCTTAGGGTTAGGGTTGGGTTAAGGTAAGTGGATAGCTAGTAGTGTATTTATAGTTTAGTTAGGGTTTTGTGAAGTGTATGTGTGTGGATTATTTATTTTGGTGTGTTTGTGTTGTGTGTATGTTTGTCGAAACAGCAGATTTTTTCCCTGGGAAAAAAATAGCTATTCTGAGTGTTTGATGTTATAGTCTTTCAATCGAAATGGTTCAATATTATAACATTCAAAGTTTTAAGACTTTGATGTTATAATATAGACCCAACAAGTGAAGAGAGCTAGAGGAATCCAAGGCTGTCTGTGTTAATGTCACTGTTACATTGATGAAGACCTTTTTGCTTATTTTTTTACTGGTAGAACTGGTATTCTACTGTACATTACTATTTGAAAATCATAAACTGTTCTACATATGCT